>NC_056748.1:54587006-54609506 GCF_019279795.1 Protopterus annectens | reverse complement strand
GGAGTCATAATGGAGCTTATCTAAAATGACCCATGGGAACAACATATGTTAGTTATGGGATAGTAAGGGAAGATCTTGTGTTCTGCATCATATGGGATTTTTTGTAAAGTTAACAACAGCACTCAGTGATGGACAGAGAGTGTGTACTATTTACCCTGACCTTGCTAAGGCATTTAACAGTATTCCACATAAGGGAATAACTGAGAAATTAGTAGCACTGAATGTCAATTCAGCCATAATTCAAAGGCAAAATAAACATTTATTTTATTTTTATTTTACATTTGTTAACCGGGCTAGTCTGGCTGGATACATGTCCATTTTCAGCAGAGGCCCGAGGAGAAAAGCTCCATTAACATACTAGTAACTTACAATAAAAACAAACAAACAATCAAATAACAAAAATAAAAACAAAACAAAATAAACAAAATATATAAACATAAAAGCAGATAAAGGAACAATTATTATGTAGTTTAGTAAAATGCAGAGGCAGTTTAACAAAAAATAACAATGGAGAGGCAACCTTCTTTTGTAATAATTGCTAGAGTAAGACTGCTAGTAAATGAAGAAGATTGAAAAAAAACTGACATATGGAGAGTCAATAAAAATTACACTATTTACAATTTAGAATAGAACAAGTTGTGCCACGGCACTAGTATTAGTAAAGAGATTTGCATAGAAGTGATCTGTATATAAGCTAGAAAAAGAAAAGATGACAAGATGCAGTGATATAGCATGTAGATGGAGGAAATAGGAAGTGTAAGAAAAAAAGAGAAAAAAAAAATTATGCAAGTGGGTCAGTAGAGGCATAATCAAAAGTAGTGAACAACCAGTAGAAGTGAAAAGGGGGGACTGGAAAGAGGGGAATTGTTTGCTGAGCTCAGTCAGGATTAGAGCATGGGCATAGCCAATGGGTTTGTAAATGGTTTCTTATTTGTTTTTTGAAAAGATGAGGTGAGCTTAGGGTGGTCAGTTCTACGGGAAGTTTATTCCAATATGATCCAACAGTGTTGGCAAATAAGGAGTCACCTGCTTTATTGTGAGATTTGAGAGTAGTTACTAGAAGCTTGCTGGCTGAGCGAAGGGAAGTAAGATTTTTATATGGGGTGATGAGGTTATTAAGTATGGGTGTATTGGAGGGGTAATGTAGAATTTTATAAGTGATGACTAATTGATGTAGGAGTATTATGTTCTGAAGTTCTAGCCAATTAAGTATTTTAGATTGAGACAGTGATGAGTACGGAATGGGGAACCTGTGGCAAACCTGACAATACTATGGTAGGCTGTGTTAAGTTTTTGAAGGTTAGCTTTAGAAAGGTTGATAAATGATGGAGAGGCATACAATAGTGTGGAGATGAGGTGAGTTTGGGCAAGAGACACTCGGGTAGTAGCAGTAAGAAAGGGCTTTAGTCTGTAGAGGGCACCTATTTTTTATTAACAGTCTTGATGGTCAGATCAATGTGGCAGTCAAAGCTTAGCTGATTGTCTATAGTAATGCCCAGTAGTTTGGTGGAACAGTCAGGTTTAATGATAGTGCCATTACAGGACACAATGGAAAATGAGATTGGGGCAGATTTAAGGGTGGAGGTGAAGAGTAGTAATTTGTTTTTTTTTTGGGATTAAGGAGGAGACAGATATGTTGGAACCATTTTTCTGCTGCTGTAAAGACTTTTTGGGTGGAGGAGTGGAGTTCTTCTGGAGATAAAGCAGAACAGATGAGAGTTGAATCATCAGCATACTGTATACAAGTGCATGTTGGGAGTGAAGTAGGCAGGTTATTTATGAATATGGAGAAAAGGAGGGGGCCTAAGATGGAACCTTGCGGGACACCGATAGTGACAGGGAGCTGAGAGGATAGGTGGCTGTCCCAGAGGACTGCTTGTTTTCTATCTTTCAAGTAAGAGTCAAACCACTGTAGTGCTAATGAATCAAGTGAGAGGGATTTTAAAGTATCTAGGAGAAGTTGATGATTCACCATATCGAAAGCTTTTGAGAGGTCCAGGAATAGTGCAGAGGAGAAAAGGTTGTTATTGCGGTTTTTGTTGATCATGTCTGTGAAGGAGAGAAGGGCAGTGGAAGTACTGTGGTGGGGCCTAAAACCATGTTGTGAGTCTACGAGTAAGTTATTTTGCAAGAGATGATATAAGAGTTGATGGTGTATGCAACGTTCCATAATTTTAGATAGTGGAGATAGAAGGGCTATTGGCCGGAAATTAGAAAGTTCGTTGGAGTTACCTCCTTTATGGAGGGGAATGATATGGGAGATTTTCCAGCAGGATGGGATAGTGGATTCAGTTATAGTTCTGTTAATTAAGATGGAGACTGGGTAAGCTAGTTCAGTTGCTGCTAGTTGAAGATATTCAGCTGGTAGTTTGTCGGCTGAGGGGGTGCAAGGTTTAAGTTTAGAGAGTAACTTACGTATATAGGTTATGGAGACTGTATTAAATTTTAGTGTGGGGGTGCTGTTTGGAGGAGAGGTTATTTGAAGGGAAGTGGGGGGAGTCATGGTGTTTGCTAGAGAGGTGACTGTTTCAGAGAAGAAGTTGTTGAAGGTATTGGCTATTATATTGGGTTGGGTCTGAGCTAGGCTAGCTGGTGTAGGTGTTTTGGTGTTCCCTGGATGGAGCAGTTTATTGATTCCTGACCAGAAATGTTTGGGGTTTTGATTTTGGTTTTGTTGATACTGAAGGTAGTAATTCTTTTTATCCAGATAGGTGAGTTTCTTTGTTGTATTTCTCAGGTGTTTGAAATTTTGATGGTCAGATGGGTTTTTAGTGGATCTCCACTTTGTCCATAATTTATTTCTAGCTAGCATTGTTTGTTTGTTTTTTTTTGGAATGCCAGGGGGCTGCTTTTGAGCCTATTCTAATTAATCAGGACGGTGCATGATGCTGGAGAATTTGTAGGAAGGTATTATTGAAATGGGTAACTGCTTCATCAAGTGGGAGGTGTTTTAGAGTTGACCAGTTATATTCTTTGAGTTCATTACAGAAAGAAGACAGGTTAAAATTTGTTTTGTTGTGTACAGTATGATAAGTAGCCTGTTTGGGATTGTTGTATTTTTGTTTAGTGATGTAGGTGAGGAGATGGTCGCTGATATTGTCAGGGAGTATTCCAGTTTTATAAGAGAGGGGATTGTTGTTGATCAGTATCCAATCCAGGATGGCTTGTTTATTGGTTGATTTGTGTATTCTAGTAGGGGAGTTTATGGTTTGTTGAAAGTTAAAAAGATTAAGGTGAATGGTAGGTTTGGGAGAGATACAGGAGTTCCAATCAATATTAAAGTCTCCTAAGATTATGGTTTCCTGAGGAAAGCTACAGGAGACCCAGCTAAGAATATTTTCCAGTGTATTTAAGTTATTGCCCGGAGGGATGTAGGAGCATATTATATAAATGGCTTTGCTCTTATTCACTTGGAGTTTGGTACAGAGTATTTCAGCATTGGCTGGGGAGGGAGGCAGGGAGTCAATTAAGGCTACCTGCAGTTGGGATTTGTATAGTAAGGCCACTCCCCTGCCCTTTTTGTTAAGATGATCTTGCCTTAAGGTGCTATAGCCTGGGGGAGTGATTTTGTTGTCTTTGGTACCTGGTTTAAGCCATGTTTCAGTGAGACAGAGAATATCAAAGGCATAGAAGTCAATTAAAGCATGGAGTTGAGTGATTTTATTGTTGATGCTACGAATATTTAGGTGAGCTATCGAGAGGGAGTCATTAGAGAAAGGAGAACTAAGATTGTTGGCAGTATGGTTAGAAGGGGTGTGGCTAAGAGGATTGTTGGGGCCAGGGTTGGGGTGGATGTCCCCGTGTATCAGTAAAAGTGTTTGTGGAATTTGAAATACCTTTGAGTTTTTGCAGGGTATTAGATAAAACCGTCTAGTGGTTCGAAATCTGTTATGGTGTAATTTGTGGTAGAGAGGGGGAAGGTAGGGACAGGATGATAGGATATTAATATGTGTTTGTTCAGCTATCCATTAAACAACAGGACACAACGTTGGGTGGGCGTTCGAAAGACATGCTTAAATGGGCCTTCGTTGAAGGTTAGACGTCGAGCTGGCAACTCGGCATTCATTAAAAAATCTACTGCCAATCATTAGCGGACCGGAGTTCCACTGTGACGACCCCTAACCGGGAAAAGCCGAAAGACAACAACAACACAACAAGTCAACATTAGGGTTCATAGATGTTTACTATGCTAATGACCACAAGAGCATTTTAAGCCTAGCCATGCATCCCAAATAGCGTTGCCAGGTTTCTTTGTGGCTAAAATAGGACTAAGGTCACACCCCTCTCATCACACATAACTCCACCCATTCTCACCCCTCTCCCATCCACATCCCACCCATTTTGTGACATCATCGTGACATCAGCTATGGGAACACCCTCTTTCTGTTCCAGATGCCTGCTTTCAGCTGATTTACTATGCTTTTCTGTAAAAAAGCATAGTAAATCAGCCAATTTAACAAACACTGATAGTCTGTTTCCTTTTGTGAAAAAGAATACTGGAGTTTGTACAGTGTTTTCCTGAGTACCAGAGAATTGATTTTATTTGTGGATAGTCCAGAAAAAAAATGGATAGGTGGCAAGAGGGATGATTTCCAATTTCCCACCTGTTGGTTAAAGTTATGCTTAAATAGGGCCTAAGGATGGACTCTGCTTCACATGGATGGGAAGCTTGTTCGAGTGCATGGGGACCCTCTGAGACACATTTGTGTCTCATCAACATGGCCTATTTATGTCACAAGCAAAATAAATCCTTGGATCTAATGGTTCTGATACTGTTAGTTTTGTGCATGTCCACTCCACAGGGCTGTTCTTTTTTATGTCTTGGATATAAAAATGTACGCAAAAATGTACGCAAGCTAAATAATACTGCAGTCTGCACCCTGCTGTATACTAAAAAACAAATTGTGGCAGTCACAGTGGCACAAAACCTGGACTTCACACGTGTCCGGTTTTGAATGAAATTTGTAATGAGCTTCCCACGGTTAATACTTAAAAGTGGTTAACAGAGAAAAAACAAAATTCTGGAATTGTTAAAGAGCAAGAGGCAGCTTTCACAATGCTCAGCCATACTTAATTAAGTACAGACACTGGGCTTTAAAAATAATGGTGCAACTCTGCAATACAATATACAACAGCATCCATTTAAACTTACAAACAAATTGGAAAGCATTGTTTGTTTGTGTGCCTACTTGGTGCTTTATAATGTTCAGACATCACTCAGCAACTCATTACTTGAGTACTGTGCTTAAATGAATGCCAGATCTAAACTGCTGGCCTGTCTCTTACCGCTACTGACAGTATAAACTTACAAAATGCAACTCTCTCCTGTTATTCAAAGGCATTCCAACAGATAAAGAAAGATTAGCGGCAAATACATTAAATGCTGGCAGAGGGTTTCGCTAAACATTAACAAATCCAAATGAGAAATGTTTGTTCTATAATAAGCAGCTTGACCACCTTGGCTACTAGAAAGCATAAGTGACTTGCTCCATCAACCCTCTCCCCAAACCCACCCCCAACACACACACACAAACTTACAAGTTGATCGACTCATCTGTAAAACAAGCAATATGTTCATCAATCACTATATGATAAAAAACAATTTAGATGAGCATTGGGAGCCAAAGCATCTTTTACAATGCTCCAAATAAACTTCCCCATACCTAAACACTTGCATCACAGCTCTAAATCAAACTAATCCAGGGCAAATATCAACAAAATCAGGGGCAAATCCAGAAATATTCAGGGACAATCGGGAATACTTATTTGTACAATTAACTTAAAATGTTGATAAAATAAGAGCATGGGAAATTGGGACTTAATCTACATTTACTGAAGAAAAAGGTCTATAACTATTGTCATTATTCATTAAGGAAGATTTACCAGCTTTTCTCCAAAAGTCATCAGCTTTAGAAGGGATTGACAGTGAGATTTTCAGATAAAAATCAGGCACAGTTGAGGGGTATGACTTATACGATCAAACCTACTTGCATACCACCTTCAAAATAAAATCATTCTCAGCTAAGGAAGTGGCTAAAAATTAGGAGCCTCTAAATAAAATAAAAAATAAACTTAAATTATAAGTGTCTGGGATGTCAACCATTCTTCCCAAATCCTGTCTCAAATTGCTAATATTACTTATATAAAGTACTGTACTTACTTCACATATCAAAAGCAATTTCGTTTTACTTGTACTTCGCATGCCACCAGTTAACAAGCACAAATACATCAAAATTAAGTTTATGGTTCCAAAGTCACAGACACACACCCTCACCACTGAAAATAACCACTCAGGAAGCTAGCACAACAGTAGGGCTTGCTGTGAATTCAACTTTTAACAGTACACCAGGTCCACAACTGGGGTTCAAAACCATTCAATCACCATGACTTAATCATGAAAATACATCAGGGGAGGGGAGTGACACAAGAAAATCAAACTGAAGTGAAACCTGACAGATAAAGTTGTAAATCACACAAGTAACAATACTCTGGACTCAACAAAGTTATCTGAAGCAAGCCGCTACCTGCATGAAGATTAAAGTAAAATGGGGCAGGATAATAAAAAGTTAGCACTTCCTTACCGAGAAGTAGCAGCTTGACCCCCAGGCCACTTTCTCTCCGTCCTCTCGAAGTTTTTATCAATCATCTTAGAGTGCTCAATGGCAGCTTTATCTTCAGCACTTACTGTGCACGGTTCAACTTTGACCCGGCGTTACATTTCAATTTAGGGCTGTTCTTTTCTACGTCTTAAAAATGTACGCAAGCTAAATAATACTGCAGTCTGCACCCTGCTGTATACTAAAAACAAATTGTGGCAGTCACAGTGGCACAAAACTGGACTTCACACGTGTCCGGTTTTGAATGAATTTTGTAACTGGACAATTTGTTAGAAAACTGGACAGTCCGATCAAAAACCAGACAGCTGGCAACCCTAATCCCAAATCTCTGACAAGTTCTGATACCCTTGATAAGTGTAAGAAGGGGCTTGAGAGATGAAACATTTACAAGCAGGGGCCGGGGAGATGAAACATTTACAGGCCGCCCGTGTCCATTACAGACACAGGTACCAAACCAGGGATGAATTTCCTGTACCCATTCAGTTAGTTGTCCAAGTTGCACTTGAATTGGGTTAGGGAAGAACTCTGCCTCAAATGGATGGGGTGTCTGCATACCTCTGAACTGTACAGATTTCCAGAGAATGCCTAGATTTTTGCCTCATATTTTTGGTCTGTTCCTCATAAAAATTATGTTTTTTTTTACAAACTCTTGGGATGATCTAAGGATTAAAGTCAGTAAATAATGACATGCATTTGAGTTTCAAACTTCATACCCTTCAGAAAATGCATGCTAATACAAATCCTGTTATTACTTTCTAAGCTTATAAGAGCGATATTTAAAATGTGTTCCTATTTTTGGCCCACTGTCCCTCCCAATATGTCAGGTTTTATCCAGATTTCTTGATCTAAGAAGTTGAGCGGTATAGGTGCCTGTTCCATAGATGCGGTAGTCTCTGGAATGCATAGCTATATTTCCAGCAGGGCTTATTTATATCACAGGCAAGGTTTAAGTCATTAGAACAGGTAATTCTGGTGCTGATTTTTGTTTTTGTGGATATGCAGGAGGTCCATCAGAGTGGGGTCTGACAATGACCCCTGTATCCCAGGCATAGATCTCCCCTCAAAAGCCTGTAGGAGACAGGATGCAGGGATAGGGCCTTGAGTCGGACTGCATAGGACATTTTACTTATGCCCTGTATTCTTTTAGTGAGGAATCTATGGGGACACTCCAATTGTTGTATATGCCTAGTTAAGTATATACCAAGGGAGGCATTTTACTCAATGACAGGTCTGCTGAGTGCCAAATGCAGTGGAACAATGACTTTCTTGGACTTAGATACCATATCTTTGTTTATAAGTTGCATAACATAGAATGATTTCCTCACTACTGTAGACACGTAATGGTCAAAGGCTAGACTACTGTCACTATCTATGTGTGTCCCAAAGCTGGATTGTTTATAAACATACTGAATTGTTGAGCTGTATACAGGGTTACTGGGTCAACTCTAAGGATTGTGTTGTCAATATGATAGTTACCAGGGATGGATGACTTCCTGAAGGGTACTATTATGCATTTCTTGGCATTTAGTTTTAGTCTATGGCTCTGACACCAGTTGTTCATCTGTGTCAGTCCTTCCTGGGGAACATTTGTGTCAGTGCGGGATTCAATGACAGCTCCTAATTTGCAATCATCCGCAAATTTAGTCAGTCAGAGACCACTGACATTGGCCTTGACTTTACAGAAGTAAATACCAAAAAGGAGCAGTCCAAGGACTGATCCCTGAGAGACTACACTTGTGACTGGCCTGTTTGTAGAAGTAGACTCCCCAATTTTAACTTTCTGGGTCCTGTCTGTGAGTCATTTGGATATCCACTGGATGACGTACAGGTTTCTACCTAACCTCTTAAGTTGGTCAACAATGTCCAAGTGGGGTATTGTGTCAAATGCCTTGGCCAGGTCATGTTAGGCAGTATTAACTCTTTTGCCCTCAACTATTGCTATGGTAACCTTCTCAAAAAAGTGTACCAGGATGAGTAGGCATGATCTGCCCTTGAAGAAACTAAACTGGGTTGAGTCCAGTGTCTGGAGGTTTACTATATCACTACTGGATCATTTCCATGATAATTCTTTCCATGGCTTTACATATAAGACTAGTGAGACTAATGGGTCTTTAGTTTCCAGGCTCTCTTGATGGCCACACTTTGTGCAAAGGTTATCTGTCTGTACCAGCAGGTGTTTCGAGTGATGCTCCACCTTTCACAGAACTGTCTACTGATGACATAAATCATGCAGCAGTGTGATATAAACATAATGAGATACAGAGCTGTAAACAGGGCTCTCTTCTGATGATATAAAACCCACAGCAGTGCACTATAAATAGACTGAATAAACAGACAATATCCCAGGCTGTGTTCTATATGAACTACAGAACGAATTGGCACCCCACCTAAGTACCATGTTCAATCATAGCCTCACCTCAGGCTATGTGCCCACTGAATGGCGCATAGCGATGGTTATCCCACTCCACAAAGGAGGAGCCACCATGGACCCCGGAAACTACTGCCCCATTAGCCTGACGAGCCTGGTCTGCAAGGCTATGGAACATATCATCATAGGACTTATAAACAATGACATTGGTAATCTCCAAACTCAGGACCCCACCCAGTTCGGGTTTGTAAAAGGCAGATCGTGTCTCCTAAACCTGATTGAAGCAGTCACCAAAGCCGTAGATGAAGGTAAGGTGGTTCACACAGCCTATCTAGATCTCGCCAAGGCTTTCTACACCATCCCCCACTCTGGAATTATAGATAAACTCACTAAACTAGGTATAAATCCCTATGTCACAAGATGGGTTGCCAACTGTCTCACTGACAGAACACACTGTGAAAGTAGCAGACTCCAAATCCAACTTCAGACCAGTGACAAGTGGAGTACCACAGGATTCAATCCTGGGTCCTCTCCTGTTTGGCATCTTCTTCTCTGAAATACAGGCTAACACAGAAGGTCTTTAGCTAATGAAGTTTGCAGATGACTGCAAACTAGAAGCCATAATCAAAACTCCAAAATATGTGTATATCCTACAAAAGGGCCTCGCTGAGACAGATGCCTGGTGTCAATTGGCCTTGACTTTACAGACCACAAGCTCAATGCCAAAAAGTGTATTGTTATCCCTTTTGGTAAAAACTCTGAACTACCACATAGGCAGTAGTCTACTTAACACTGAAAGTGTGATAAGAGACCTTGGGACACAGGTGGACAGTAGTCTCTCCTTTGATAATCACATCGCTACAGTAGTCAGGAAATCCTTCTACGTGACACACCTCATCACAAAAGGTTTCTCATCCAGGAAAAAAGAGGTCATTGTTCCCCTCTACTCATCACTCATTAGACCCATTATAGAGTACAATGCCCTTTTGGTATGTACCTCACAAGACATCTGCAACAACTGGAAAGGCCGCAGAAATACCTCACAAAGAGGATTACTGGCCTCAAACAGATGCCCTACGCAGACCGTCTCAAAAAACTGCAGTTTTACTCCGTCGCATATCGCCTACTTAAAGGCGATCTCTGCCTAACACACAAAGCTTTGTCAAACCCAGAGTTTTTGGATATGCTCCACTTAAAGAAATCCCAATCCCTACGAGTTACATGCTCTAGGGATCTAAACCTTGTCACCACAATAAACAGAACATGCTGGAGGGATAGATTCCTGTCCCAGAGACTTCCCATACTCTGGAACAAACTACCTATCTATATCAAACAAAGCTCCTCATTAGCACTCTTCAAGAAAAATCTTGATGATTGGATGTGAGATAGGAAATTCACCCCAGGGATCATGTCTGTGGCTCTGCTCAACAGTGGCACAGGAAAATAATTTTCCTGGGTGGTGAAAGCCAGGGTACCTTTTGGCTAGGCTTATATAGGCCCTAGGGCCAATAGCCTAGTACCTACCTATGACCCTATGAACCTATGAGGTGCAGAGTTGTACACAAGGCTCTCCACTGATGACATAAATCACTTAGCAGTAAGATATTAGAATATTAAAGTGCTCAACTGTACACAGGGCTGTCTACTGATGACATAAGTCATACAGCTGTGCAATATAAACATACTGAGGTGTGGAGCTGTACACAGGGCTGTCTTCAAATGACATAAATCATGCAGCAATGCAATATTAACATAGTGAGGTGCTGAGCTGTACACAGGACTCCCCACTGATAACATAAATCACTTAGCAGTAAGATATTACAATACTGAAGTGCTCAGCTGTACATAGGGCTGTCTACTAATGACATAAATCATACAGCAGTGTGATATAAACATAATGAGGTACAGAGCTGTACACAGGGCTCTCTTCTGATGACATAAAACACACAGCAGTGCAATATAAACATACTGAGGTGTGGAGCTGTACACAGGGCTGTCTACAAATGACATAAATCATGCAGCAATACAATATTAACATAGTGAGGTGCTAAGCTGTACACAGGGCTCCCCATTGATCGCATAAATCACTTAGCAGTAAGATATTAGAATACTGAAATGCTCAGCTGTACATAGGGCTGTCTACTAATGACATAAATCATACAGCAGTGTGATATAAACATAATGAGTTACAGAGCTGTGCGCAGGGCTCTCATCTGATGACATAAAACACACAGCAGTCCAATATAAGCATACAGAGGTGTGGAGCTGTATACAGGGCTGTCTACTGATGGCTTAAGTCACACAACAGTATGCCACAAACATACTGAGGGTCTGAGACATACATAGGGATGTCTACTCATAACATAAATCACAAACCAGAGCAATATAAACATACTGAGGTGTGGAGCTGTACACAGGGTTATCTACTGCTGACACAAATCTCGCAGTAGTGTGATATAAACATACTGAGTGGCTGTGTAGTAAACAGGGCTGTCTACTGATGGCATAAGTCACACAACAGTATGTGATAAACATACTGAGGGTCTGAGGTGTACACAGGGCTGTCTACTCATGAACTAAATTACAAACCTGAGCAATACAAACATACTGAGGTGTGGAGCTATACACAGGGCTGTCTACTGATGACATAAATCATGAATCACTGTGACATAAACATACTGAGATGCTGAGCTGTACACAGGGCACTCTTCTGATGACATAAAACCCACAGCAGTGCAATATAAACATACTAAGGTGCTGAGCTGTACACAGGGCTGTCTATTGGTGACACAAATCTCATAGTAGTGTGATATAAACATACTGAGTGGCTATGTATTACACAGGTCTGCCTACTGATGGCATAAGTCACACAACAGTATGCCATAAACATGCTGAGGGTCTGAGGTGTACACAGGGCTGTCTACTCATGAAATAAATCACAAACCAGAGCAATATAAACATACTGAGGTGCTGAGCTGTACACAAGGCTGTCTACTGATAACATAAATCTCCCAGCAGTATGATATCAACATAATGAGGTGCCTAACAGTACAAAGGGCTGTCTACTGATGAAATAAGCTGCTCAGCAGTATGATACAAACATATTGAGATGCTGAGCTGCACACAAGGCAGTCTACTGATGGCATAAATCATGCAGCAGTGTAATATAAACATACAGAAGTGCTGCGTTGTCAACAGGGTTATCTACTGATGACATAGGTTGTGTATCAATACAATATAAACATACTGAGGTACTGAGCTGTGAAACAGGGTTGTCTACTGATGACATAAATCATGCAGCAGTGGAACATAAACATACTAAGGTGATGAGGTGCAGACAAGGCTGTCTACTGATGACTTAAATCTA
This sequence comes from Protopterus annectens, assembly GCF_019279795.1. Taxonomy (NCBI): domain Eukaryota; kingdom Metazoa; phylum Chordata; order Ceratodontiformes; family Protopteridae; genus Protopterus; species Protopterus annectens. The sequence goes on along the minus strand of NC_056748.1, from coordinate 54,597,154 downwards.
GCAGCAGTGTGACACAAACATACTGAGGTGCTGAGCTGCACACAGGGCTGTATACTGATGACATAAATCATGCAGCAGTAGACCATAAACATACTAAGGTGATGAGGTGCAGACAAGGCTGTCTACTGATGACTTAAATCTAGCAGCAGTGTGACACAAACATACTGAGGTGCTGAGCTGCACACAGGGCTGTATACTGATGACATAAATCATGCAGTAGTAGAACATAAACATACTGAGGTGCTGAGTTGTACACGGGGCTGTCTACAGATGACATACATTGCACAGCTGTGTGATATAAACATGCTGAGCTGCTGAGCTGTATAGAGAACTGTCTACGGATATATAAATTGTGCAGCATTGCAATATAAACATACTGACGTGCTGATCTATACACAGGGCAGACTACTGGTTGCATAAATCTTGAAGCAGTGTGATATAAACATACTGAGATGTTGAGCTGCACACAAGACAATCTACTGATGACATAAATTGTGCATCAGTATAACATAAACATACTGAGGTGCTGAGCCGCAAACAGGATAGCCTACTGATGGCATAAATAGCATAGCAGTATGATATAAAATACTGGTTTACTGAGCGGTAAACAGGGCTGCCCCTGATGTCATTAATCATGCAGCACTGTGATATTAATATACTAAGGAGCTGAGCTGTACACAGGGCTGTCCACTGATGACATAAATCACACAACAGCATGATAGAAACATACTGAGTTGTTGAGCTGTATGCGGGGCTGTCTACTGATGACAAAAATCATGCAGCAGTGTGATACAGACATACTGATGTGCTGAGCTGGACACATGGCACACTTCTGCTGACATAAAACCTGCATCAGCACAATATAAACATACTGAGGTAATGAGCTGTAGGCAGGGCTGTCTACTGATGACATAAATTGTGCAGCAGTACAACATAAATACATTGAGGTGCTAAGCTGTACACATGACTTTCTACTGATTGCATAAATTGTGCAGCAATATGACATAAACATAGTGATGTGCTGAGCTGTACACAGGGCTTTCTACTGATGACATTAATCTCTCAGTAGTGTTATATAAACATACTGAGTTGTACACAGGTTTGTCTACTGATTATATAAACCATGCAGTAGTGTGATATAAAAATACTGAGGTGCTGAGCTGTACAGAGACCTGTCTACAGATGATATAAATTGTGCAGCAGTGGGATACAATAATGCTGACATGCTGAGCTGTACCCAGGGCTGTCTACTGATGACATAAATTACCCAGAACTACAAAATAAACATACTGCAGTACTGAGCTGTACACAGGGCTGTCTACTGATGACATGAATCATGCATCAATATGACATATACATACTGAGGTATTGAGCCCTACACAGGGCTGCCTACCGATGACATAAATAGCATAGCAGTATGACATAAACATACTGAGCTACTGAGCTGAAAACAAACCTGTCTACTGATGTATAAATCATGCAGCACTGTGATATTATCATACTGCGGAGATGAGCTATACAATGGCTTTCCACTGATGACATAAATCGCACAGCTGTGTGATAGAAACTTAGTTGTTGAGCTATATATAAGGCTGCCTACTTATGTAATAAATCATGCAGCAATTTGATATAAACATACTGAAATGCTGAGCTGTACACAGGGCTGCCTTCTGTTGACATAAAGCCTGCAGCAGTATGACATAAATATACAGAGGTGCTGAGCTGTACACAGGGCTGCCTACTGATAGCATAAATTGCCCAGAAGTACAAAATAAATATACTGCAGTACTGAGCTGTACACAGGACTGTCTACTGATGACATGAATCATGCATCATTATGGCATAAACATACTGAGGTACTGAGCTATACACAGGGCTGCCTACTGATGGCATAAATAGCATATCAGTATGACATAAACATACTGAGCTACTGAGCTGAAAACAGACCTGTCTACTGATGACATAAATCATGCAGCACTGTGATATTAACATAATGTGGAGCTGTACAATGGCTTTCCACTGATGACATAAATTGCACAGCTGTGTGATAGAAACATACTTAGGTGCTAAGCTATATACAGGGCTGTCTACTGATGTCATAAATCATGCAGTGTGATATAAACATATTGAAATGCTGAGCTGTACACAGGGATGACTTCCGTTGACATAAACCCCACAGCAGTGTGATATAAACATGCAGAGATGCTGAGTAGTACACAGGTTTGTTTACCGATAGCATAAATCGCACAACAGTGTGACATAAACATACTGAGGTGCTGAGCTGTACACAGGGCTGTCTACTCATAACATAAATCACAAAGCAGTGTGATATAAACATACTGAGGTTCTGAGCTGTACACAAGGTTGTCTATTGAGGACATAAATTGTGCAGTATTACAATCTAAACATACTGAGCTGCTGAGCTGTACACAGGGGTGTCTACTGTTGATGTAATCTAGCAGCAGTGTGATATAAACACACTGAGGTGCTAAGCTGTACAAAAGGCCATCTACTGATGACATAAATCATACAGCAGTGCAATATAAACATACTGAGGTTCTGAACTATACACAGTACTGTCTACTGATGGCATACGTCACATGACAGTGTGATATAAACATACTAGGTTACTGAGCTGTACACAGGTATATCTACTGATGGCAAACATTGCACAGCAGTGCAATATAAATGTGCTGAGGTGCTAAGCTGTACACAGGGCTGTCTACAGATGACATAACTCACATAACACTGCAATATAAACATACTGAGATGCTGAGCCATAGACAGGACTGTCTACCGATGACATAATTCATGCAGCAGTGCCATATAAACATACTGAGGTGCTGAGCTGTACACAGGACTGTCTAGTGATGACATAAATCATGCAACACTGCCATATAAACATACTGAGGTGCTGCGCTGTACACAGGACTGTCTAGTGATGACATAAATCATGCAACACTGCCATATAAACATACTGAGGTGCTGCACTGTACACAGGACTGTCTACTGATGACATAAATCATTGCAGCAGTGTGATATAAACATACCGATCTGCTGAGCTGTACACAGGGCTGTCCCCTGATGATACAAATGATACAGCAGTGTGATATAAGCATACTGAGGTGCTGAGCTGTACACATGGCTGTCTACTGATGACATACATTGTACAGCTGTGTGATATAAACATTCTGAGCTGTTGAGCTGTACAGAGAGCTGTCTAGTGTTGATATCAGTTGTGCAGCAGTGAGATTTAAACATGCTGACATGCTGAGCTATACAAAGGGCTGACTACTGGTGGCATAAATCTTGCAGCAGTGTGATATAAACATACTGAGATGTTGAGATGTACACAGGGCTATCTACCAATGGCAAACATTGCACAGCAGTGAGATATAAATGTACTGAGGTGCTGAGCTGTACACAGGGCTATCTGCTGATGATATAAATTTCACAGCAGTGTGATATAAATGTACTGAGGTGCTGAGCTGTACACAGGGTTGTCTACAGATGACATAACTCACATAGCACTGCAATATAAACATACTGAGGTGCTGAGCTGTAGATAGGACTGTCTACTGATGACATAAATCATGCAGCAGTGCCATATAAACAAACTGAGTTGCTGATCTGTATAGCAAAGCACCTCAGTATGTTATATAGCACTGCTGCAATGGCCGTCCTGTATATGGCTCAGCACCTCAGTATGTTTATATCACAATGCTACGTGAGAGCTGGCTGTCTACTGATGATCTAAATCTAGCAGCAGTGTAATATAAACATACTGAGGTGCTGAACTGTACACAGAGCTGTCCCCTGATGACATAAATTGCGCAGCATTATGACAGAAACATACTGTGGTGCTGAGCTGTATACAGGGCTGTCTTCTGATGACCTAAAATATGCAGCAGTGTGATGTAAACATACTGAGATGATGAGCTGTACATAGGGCTGTCTATGGTTGGAAAACATTGCACAGCCATGTGATATAAACATACTGATGTACTCAGCAGTACACAGGGCCACCTTCTGATTACATAAAACCTGCAGCAGTGCAATATAAACACTCTGAGGTGCTGCTCTGTGCACAAGGCTGTCTACTGATGGCATAAATCTAGCGGTAGTGTGATATAAGCATACTGAGGTGTTTAGCTATGCACAAGGCTGCCTACTGATGACATAAACTATGTAGCAGTATGACATAAACTTACTGAGGTGCTGAGCTGTACAGCTGAGCTCTCTCAACATAGGACTGGCAAGACCAGACAGGAGGAGAAGGCAACCACACACAATACATACCCAGTCACACATGGTACCATCACAACTTCAAATCATACACATACTCACACAAAGACATACTCGGAGGCTCTGGTCAAAAATTTACCAAAACAGCAGAGGCCACCAAAGCAGACACCCAAACAAATACCACCTCACGACCCAACACATGCAACACATAGACCACACAGTCAGAGTGTCAAACAGTCACAGCCCTTAAGGCCAAACAAAATGCCAGACACACTTGTCATTGGTGATTCCATATTCAGACACACTGACGTCCCGCTCACCAGACTGAGTAAGGAGAAGGTCACAGTAAGCTGCCTGTCGGGCGCTAGAATCCGCCACATAACGCAAGCACTCAGGTCTCTCAACAGCAGGTACAAGTACGACTCAGTCATTGTCCACGCTGGTGTCAACGACCTGAGACGCACCTCCTTGGACTACATGAAAAGGGACGTCGAGGAGCTCTCTGATTATGTAGCCCAGGCAGGTATGACCCTGACCTTGAGCAGTATCCTACCTTCACCTAGAATGATGCCACAATACAGTGATAAGATGATCAGCTTTAATAATTGGCTTAAATTCTGGTGTCATTCAAAGGGGATCCAATGTCTGTCTGCCTGGGATGACATGCTGGACAAGCCACGCTGCTTCGCAAGGGACGGCTTGCACCTGTCACCCTGGGCTTCCGGATATTGGCAAAGGCTCTTGCCACCCCCATAGTGCCTTTTTAGGCAAGGCTCAAATTCTAAACCTACCACCCTAGAACACCAAAAGGAAAAAAACTAAGGGTAATGCTGCTCAATGCCAGAAGTCTCAATCTCAAGATGCACGCACTCGAGGCCCTTCTCAATATGGAGAACATCGATGTCTGTGCTGTGACAGAAACCTGGTTCAAGGCTCCTGAGAGCACCCCAGCACTAACAGGTTTCACCTCATATCATGCTCCGCCCCAAAATCCGGACAACACCAAGAAAGGAGGGGGTGTCCATATTCATAAAGGACACCCACACCTCAAGGTTGGTGGCAACGCACGATGCATCTGAGACCATCCAGGTGCAATTAACCATAGGCAAGACTGCTCTGCAATTTGTAGCATGTTACAGGCCACCCTCTCAAACTCAGGAACCTCACATGGCCTTCCTGAAAACATTGGAGGGATAAATGTATCTCCAAACACCATCATACTAGGTGACTTCAACTACCCTAATATAGACTGGGAACACTACTCAAGCCCAAACACTCTAACCCAAAGATTCCTGGAGTTCATAAACTCAAATGCCATGGAACAACTAGTCACCATCCCCACAAGAGGTGAAAACATACTTGATCTCATCATCACGAACATGGGATCAAAATGTTCAACACCGAAGTATACCCCTCACTGGTGAGATCAGATCATAAACTAATCTTGCTGGAGGTCCTCATCCCGCCCCACCTGAAACAAAAAGACCACAGTGAAAAACTTCTCAAAAGCCGATTTCACACTTCTAAAAACTAGTGTGGTCTCCTTTAAGGCCCCTGAGCCAGTGGTAAACATTACTCAAACCGCTGAATCACTTACAAATGCCTTCTACCAGCACCTACAGGACTGCATGGATCAGGCAATCCCAAACAAAACTAAGACTCTCTGTACCAAAGGCAAGCGTCCAGTCTGGTGGACCCCAGCCATAAACAAGCTCTACAACAAAAGGAGGAAGCTACTACAAGATAGAGCAAAATCCTTGAAAGGTAAGACACCTTTGATCATTATAAGTAAAAACTAAGAGCTCTCATAAAATCATCCAAGGCAAATTTTGAGAGAAAAATCGCCAAGGACTCTAAAGACAATCATAAGGCCTTCTTTAGCTATGTTAGAAACCTAGGAGGAAACTCCCAGATATGCTCAGAATTAGTTCAAAATGATGTGAAAATTACTGAACCTACACACATTGCTAACATACTGGCTGACAGGTTCAGTGCAAACTTCTCCCCTCCCCCAAAAGGAGAGATATCTATTCCAGAGGATTGTAGCCCCCAAACATCTCCAACGCCCAGGTGAGAACTGCCCTCACTAAGGCAAAAACACAGCATCCATGGGACCGGATGGTGTCCCCGGCTGTGTGCTTCATGAACTCAACGAGGAATTAAACCCACAGTTAGGACAGCTGTTTAATCTTAGCCTCACCTCAGGATACGCACTCAAGGAGTGGCGACGCGACTGTGGTCCCACTTCATAAGGGCGGTGCCTCCACAGACCCTGGAAATTACCGCCCCATTAGCTTGACAAGCCTTATCTGCAAAGCCATGGAGAGGATCATAATGGAACTCATAAATAAAGACATAGGGAACTTGCAGACTTTGGATCCAACCCAGTTTGGCTTTGTCAAAGGCAGATCCTGCCTCTTAAACTTGGTTGACTTTTTCGAGACAGTCACCAAGGCCATTGATGAGGGAAAGGCAGTCCATACAGCCTACCTCGACCTGGCAAAGGCCTTCACACAATACCCCACTCAGGTATCATCGAAAAACTCATCAGCTTGAATGTAAACCCATACATCACAAGATGGGTTGCAAACTGGCTAAGCGACAGAACCCACAGGGTCAGAGTTGCTGGAGCCATGTCAGACTCAAAGCCTGTCACAAGTGGTGTCCCACAGGGCTCAGTCCTGGGTCCACTCTTGTTCGGCATCTACTTTTCTGAAGTACAAGCAAACACAGGAGGGTTATGGCTGACAAAGTTTGCAGATGACTGCAAACTGGGCGCCATAGTCGAAAACACATCTGACACAGATATCCTCCAGAAGGGCCTCACAGAAACGGATAACTGGTGCCAGAGCCATGGCCTGAAGTTAAACGCCAAAAATGCATAGTCATACCCTTCGGGAAAAACAAGGTTACCCCTAGCTACCATATAGGTGACAATCCACTGAGCACAGAAAAAGTCATCAGGATCTGGGGACCCAAGTTGACAGTAGTCTTCGCTTGACACTCATGTTGCTAAAGTAGTTAGGAAAACCTTCTATATCGCCCACCTGATCATGAAGGGATTCACATCTAGATCAAGGGAGGTCATCGTCCCCTGTACTCATCACTCATTAGACCTATGATTGAGTACAATGCCCAGTTCGGAATGTATCTGACCAGACACCTGATGCAGCTTGAAAGGCCCCAAAAGTTCCTCACCAAAAGGATAAAGGGTCTCAAAAATATGTCTTATGCTGCCCGACTGAAAGAACTCCAGCTTTATTCAGTCTCATACCGCTTGCTCAGAGGTGACCTGTGCCTGACATATAAGGCCATGTCAAACCCAGATTTGATGAATATGCTTCACCTCAAAAATCTAGATCCCTCAGAACCACAAGGCGGGAGACTTAAACCTTGACACGGTTATAAATAGAACGTGCTGGAGGGACAGATTCATCACCCAGAGACTCCCTATGCTGTGGAACAAAATCCCGGTACATGTGAGGCAGAGCACCTCGCTGGCCTTGTTCAAGAGGAATCTTGACCAATGGATGGGAGATCGCAGATATACCCCAGGGATTACTTCAGTGTCACTGCTTGACAGAGGCACAGAAAAATGATAGGCATAGTTTTTATTCAAACTAAAGGGGTGGCGAAAGCCACATAACTATGGGCTAGGCTTATAAATGCCCTTGGGCAGATAGCCTAGTATGAACCTATGAACCTATGAACCTATGAACACTGTCTACAGATGACATAAATCACACAGCAGTGCTATATAAACATACTGAGATTCTGAGGTTTACACAGGACTGTCTACTGCTGGCATAAATCACACAGCAGTGCTATATAAACATACTGAGGTGCTGAGTTGTACACAGGCTGTCCACTGATGGCATAAATCACACAGCAGTGTCATATAAACATACTGAAGTGCTGAGTTATACACAGGCTGTCCACTGATTGCATAAATCACACAGTAGTGTAATATAAATATACTGAGGTGCTGAGCTGTCTACTGATGATATAAATTGTGCAGCAGTACAACATAAACATACTGGCATACTGAAGTATACACAGGGCTGTATACTGATGACAAAAATATGCAGCAGTATGATGGACATACTGAGGTGCTCAGCTGGATGCAGAGCTGTCTAATGATGACATAAATCATACAGCAGTACAACATAAACATACTGAGATGCTGACCTGCACACAGGGCTATCTACTGATGAGAAAAATGTACAGCAGTGTGATATAAACACACTGAGGTGCTAGGCTGTACACAAAGCTGTCTACTGATGACAAAAATGTACAGCAGTGTGATATAAACATACTAAGGTACTAGGCTGTACACAGGGCTGTCTAATGATGACATAAATCATGCAGCAGTACAATAGAAACATACTAAGGTGCTCAGCTGTACAACAGAGCTGTACAACAAAATGTGTTTAACAGAAAACATTTAATTGCAAGTATAGTATGTGTCAATGGAGAATGTGTATATTACATCAGCGCAGTACTAATAAGCTGAATGTTATGAAGGAGTTACCAGGTGTCAATGGAATCATACATAAACATTTCAAATATCATAACATGCTAATTTAATGCTGTAGCAAATAAAGCTATGTCAGCACATCAGCAGACTCATTTTCTGTATAGGTGCAAATGAGGTGTTTCATAAATCCGTCATGACACATGAAATTGCACTATACAGTGTTGTCTCTCCTTGCATTCATGTGCACAGGACATGTACATGAATATAATCAGTTTTATGTCCAATGTGCTATTTGATTATTGTGAACCCATTCTCATTCTAAATCCTGTAAATGGCAGGACTGGATTACGTTTGTTAGAGTGGTACATCATTCAAATAGCAAGCAGTCCTAGTTATACTGTCACCACAGCAGTCAAAAATGTTTGTAAACAGAAATTGTAACACTATAAAGCCAGTTGTAGTATAATAAAACACAGACATGTAACACATAGGGATGTGCTATGTAAAAGGACGCATTTCAAAACTAAGGTGATAACATCATGTACAGATGTATATTGATGAAATATATTTAAAGTGACAAGCCTGCTCAATATATCAAACTGTGTTAATCAATACAAACACTTATCCAGCACTAATAAAAACAACATCAAGAATGCTGTGTAAATAACATTATCCCAAGATATAGCTATGGAGGACAATGCTGCTCCCTGAATTTTATGAAATAAGTATCAATGTGTTCATACACAGGGGAAAAGATATGGTAAATGTTGATGGTTACCTTTATGTTTTGGAGAAGGTAAGACAGCAGAAGGTGTACTGGACATGTTAATTCAGGTTAGCTGACAAGTGTAAAGGTTGGGTAATGACAGAACTATCCTCAGGTGGAGATATATTAAAGAAGAGTAGACATCACTTTCATGTGCCCAATGCCAGAAACCCATTAAAGTATGAAACACCGAGATAAGATGTAGCTCTGACATTTTCAGTAGAAGATCATTGTTCATTCCTCTACCTAAGAAAGGCAACACCAGGGATTGTAACGACTACAGAATGATTGCATTAATTCCACATGCCAGCAAAATACTGCTGAAAATAATACAATGAAGGCTACAATCATACGTTGAGCAAGAACTCCTGGCTCATTTCAGAAAAGATCGTAGAACAAGAGACATTATTGCCAATGTCAGATGGATATTGGAGAAGAGCAGTGAATACCAAAAGCCGATATACTTTTGCTTCATTGACTATAGTAAAGCTTTTGACTGTGTGGATCATGATAATCTCTGGAGAACTCTAGCGCAAATGGGAATACCCAAACACACAATTCAGCTGATAAAAAGCCTTTATGAAAATCAAGAAGCTGTAGTGAGAAGTGAGTAGTGCACAACTCTGATTAGTTTCAAATAAAATGTGCTTTCACCTTACC
>NC_056748.1:54362006-54582006 GCF_019279795.1 Protopterus annectens | reverse complement strand
AACAGATGGATGTCGTTCGGCATTTAATCTCCTTCCAGTCACATTAGGTTGAGATTGCTTTTGCAAAATTCATTGAGCTGGAGACGCCTTTACACATTGAATTATAGGTGCTCCTGATGACTAAAGTAAGCTCTGACAACAGTGAAGGTCAAGGAAGAAAAACTTACAGTGATAATCAGTTTTTTGGTGCCCTGACTAAGATTAAATTGTATTTAGCTTGAGGAAGATATGCAATTGTTACTGATGAAGTTTTGTTTGCGTATTCATATACAACTTCCAAATATACAAAATATTGGCTAAAGACAAGGAATACATATTTCCCTTATAATCAGAAAACAAGTATAAATAAAGTACTTTTGAATATGATGAAGGAAAAAACCCCCACAAGAGTAATTATTATATTTCTGGCACTTCAAAATGCAGAAAATTAACACAAAGTGTTCATAAGCATTTCTTGATGTGATGAATCATGCGCATTAAGAAACTTACAGAATTATGGCTGAAAAATTAAAATTAAAATCAGACAAACAGATATCTTTGTACCCCTATAGCACCATTTGTGTTAGCAGTGAAAAACAGTAATATAGCTCATCTAGCCCTTTGGTGCTGTGAAGCGTCAGCTGAGAGTCATGGGTGCCTATCATTTGTTCGACAATACTTTTATTGAGTGCTGAATTACTAAAGGAAAAGTAGTTAAACAACTTTCTTTTTTTCTTGAGTAGGTTTATTTCTGTTTTTGGGGTGTGGGGGGTATCCCCTCAAGGAGGAAAAGTTACCTCTGAGGTTCTACAAAAGTTGTTTCATAGTTTTTTGATTGCTCAGTACTGGACAAAGCTGTTATTGATTGACATATATTTGATATTCATTAATTTAAGAATTCAATAATTTGTGATAGGTGTTTTTAACACATTGTATTTATTTTCTAGTTCAGTTTAAGTGCAACTTTTAATATATATATATATATATATATATATATATATATATATATATATATATATATATATATATATATATATATATATGTAAATCTTTCTTGCAGAAATATATATCAGTACTGCAGTGAGAAATAAACATTGACATGCTTAAATATTGTTTGTTTTAATTTCAGAATTCAGAGTTCATGGTATGACATTCTGCAATTTAACATTCTCATCATAATGAACACTATTTGGTTTTCACATAATATCATGTTACTGTAAGGGTGGGTTTAGCATAATGGTTGACGTCTTTGCCTCATAAACACAAGGTGCAGAATTTGATTCTGATCTTGGGTTATTGGCTAAGCTTAAAATGTCCCTTCAGGATAGTTAGCCTAGCATTCAACTATAATGCCTGGTGTCACCTGCTCAGTGACATCAAGAGAACAGTAAGCCAGCTGTATGAGAATCTTTATTATTGGTTTACCTCAGGTTCTTACTGGAAACTGGACCTGTTTGAATAAGTCTGCAGATAAAGCATGTCTTAATGTACTGTAAAGTAATTTAGGCATTTATAGCTTAAACTAATACTCCTGTTGTAAGCTTGATGAAGTAAAGCATAGCAATGTGTGAGTTATACTTTTGCCATTTGGCTGGATACCTATTCTGTTACACAAGCCCAAAGGTGAACTGCATCTTACACTTGTAGTCTTATGTCAGCTTCCAAGCTTTCTTCTGCACATCTGAAGAGAATATTATACATTTTATTAACCCCAGGCAAACATGTACACGGCTTAATTAGTTTTTTCTCTTCTTTGGACAGTTTATCATTTAAGACAGCCAAACGGACAGTTAAGTATCTACACATAGGAGTACTACCTATAAAATTGACTAACTTTGTGTGTGCCAAATTTATTTAATATTTACAGATACTTACTGACAGCAGCTAAAGACTGCCAGACCCACTTAATCTATCAATTTCCATTGTAATAGGTAAACTGAAGATTCTAGTTAATCTGCAGAATAATTAATCCATTCTAGGAACTGTGATACAGCTGCCTGTCTTTATCATTAGTTAACAACATCGTATTCATTTTATGCAGATCGTATAATGTGAAATTATAAAGATTCTATTACAGTATCATTCGCTATTCAGATTCTAGCTGTTTATACAATGTCTTTTTGAAATTTACACAGATGTTTTATATTGCACAAGCACAATTTCTTCAAAATCAAACTGTCAGAAAAGGGAATAATTTAAATATTTTAAACTATCTATGGTTCTGAGATGAGATATGGAATGCATGTAAATGCAGAGGAAAGGCCATTCTAGGTAGGGACATGTTAACATACCTTTCTCAACCCTTTAGAGCAAGAATTCTGGACAAAGCCACACATAATGAGGGAACAAAGGCCCAAAATCAGGGACAGATTTTTAGATTTTGTTCTTAGAAACATGGAAAGTTGATAAATTAATTTATTTTCTGAAGGATGTGAGATCTGAAAGTCAAATATCTATCAGTATTTAGTGACATCAACTCCCAATAATTTGCAAGATCACACAAGTTTTATGAAGAACACATCAAAAATGTGTGGCAAAAATTTGGACATTCTGCAAAAGTCTTAACAGTTGAGAGATAATGCTTGTTAAGCAACCTTTAACTAGGCTATCTAGTTCTCTTCTGACCAGCAGTCTGTAGTATGATAGAAACTAACATTTTAAAACAGTTTGGACATTTTATGGAGTTAGTTTCTATATTCATGTTGGCCTATAAAAGTCAGTGAATCTGTCTCAATGATTATATTTAGATAGATCATTAAAATATTCAGAAAACAAGGTCTATATTAGATCACCAAACACTTAAATAAGCGAACGGTGATTAATTGACCCTTATGTAAGCAAAAGCTTGCAATGTCGAACTGTTAGAACAAGTTCCAACAAAAAAATAAATAAAAAACAAAACACTTTAAACATTACATTAAGTGGGGGGGCTCCCCCCCCCCACACACACCCCTACTTAAATATACCAACTCCGAGACCGCACTACAGTGCCGAAAATGGCAAAGTAACAAAGCGACCAAGCTAATTCTTTCCCAGGGAAAGAATTCACTTAAAAATCGCTTCGATATTTTGCCATTTCAGTCTTTCAAGTTTGACCAAGACGCATTCGAAAGAATGCATCTTCGGTCTTCTAATAGGAACCCCAGAAAACATGATTCATTATTTAGGGCGACAATTATGGAAGGTAAGAAATGCATATGAGCACCAGTTCCTGTCAGCTATGTCATTCTGCAGTTCGGAGCACATGGCTGCAGGTCAAGCTGAAGTTCAGTTTTATAGAAATTCTTGCATTTCAAGGATGGAACATTATATCAGTACTGGTGTACAGAAAGGGACACATTCCTAGCTTATTTTCTGATCCTAATATAGGTTACACATTATGAAATGTGTGTGTGTGTATATGTGTGTGTGTGTGTGTGTCTGTGTGTATGTGTATACAATCAGGTACTTAAAACAGTCACATAATTGTTCAAGACACAAGCCAGCAAGTTTAGCTGAACAAATTGTTAAAAAAAGAAAAGTTATAACATTTGATTAAATAAGCGGAAAAAAAAAACTACCGAAAACACTAAAGTGATACTAGGTACATTAATGTGGTGAACTTCCCCGGATACTTTTTGATTGTAAATTTGAAAACTGCCAGCAAACCCTCTCTCAGCACGTGTTTCAGTTCACAGTCCTGGAGGTCTTTGGCAGACACAGGTAGGCTGCTATGACTGTTAAGCTGAGTGGAAAAAGTAAAAGAACCAACAAGAAAGTAGTAATATCCATCCACAAACCCTTTTTTCTATTTTTGCACATGGGGTCAGGGTGTCACTTCAGCAGTGACAATCATCTAGAGCCGAGGGTTTACACCACCATGTGGCTACCCTGCCATGGTAGTTCTTCCACACCACTCACTCACAACTAGGGCCAATTTGGAGTATCTAATCCACCTACAGCATGTCTTTGGAATGTGGGAGGAAACTGTAGCACCTGGAGGAAACCCAAGTGAACACAGGGAGGACATGCAGACTCCGCACTGAAGGCACCCCAGCCAAGAATCAAACCGGGGAATCTCTTGCTGTGAGGCAACAACACTATCTACTGGACCACTGTGCCACTCAAAGAAGGTATCCAGACAATAATCTCTACCCCTTAGGAATGGCAGCAAATTACTCCCTGCCACACAGTAACCACTACTGCTTCTCAGCAGGTTATCCTGCCACACAGTAACCACTACTGCTTCTCAGCAGGTTATCCTGCCACACAGTAACCACTGCTGCTTCTCAGCAGGTTATCCTGCCACACAGTAACCACTGCTGCTTCTCAGCAGGTTATCCTGCCACATAGTAACCACTGCTGCTTCTCAGCAGGTTATCCTGCCACACAGTAACCACTACTGCTTCTCAGCAGGTTATCCTGCCACACAGTAACCACTGCTGCTTCTCAGCAGGTTATTCTGCCACACAGTAACCACTGCTGCTTCTCAGCAGGTTATCCTGCCACACAGTAACCACTGCTGCTTCTCAGCAGGTTATCCTGCCACACAGTAACCACTGCTGCTTCTCAGCAGGTTATCCTGCCACACAGTAACCGCTACTGCTTCTCAGCAGGTTATCCTGCCACACAGTAACCACTACTGCTTCTCAGCAGGTTTATACTCAGACTAGAAAACCACAAAATACTCATCATCTTCTTTCTGCTGTTCCCGTTAGGGGTCGCCACAGCGGATCACCTTCCATTTCTGCCTGTCCTCTGCATCTTGCTCTGTCACACCAACCACCTGCATGTCCTCTCTCACCACATCCATAAACCTTATCTCAGGCCTTCTTCTTTTCCTGTTACCTGATAGCTTCATCCTTAGCATCTTTTTCCCAATATACTCTGCATCCCTCCTCAGCACATGTCCAAACCAACGTAATCTTGCCTCTCTGGCTTTGTCTCCAAACCTTCCAACCTGGGCTGACCCTCTAATATACTTATTCCTAATCCTGTCCACCCTCGTCACACCCAGTGCAAATCTTAACATCTTTAACTCTGCCACATCCAGGTCAAACTCCTGCCTTTTTGTCAATGCCACTGTCTCCAGCCCATATAACATAGCTGGTCTCACTACCCTCGTGTAGACCTTCCCTTTCACTCTTACAGGTACTCGTCTGTCACAAATCACTGCTGACACTCTTCTCCACCCACTTCATCCTGCCTGTACTCTCTTCTTCACCTCTCTTCCACACTCACCATTACTCTGAACTATTGACCCCAAGTATTTAAACTCATCCACCTTTGCCACATCTGCTCCTTGCATCCTCAACATTCCTCTATCCTCCCTCTCATTCACACACATATATATTCTGTCTTAGTCCTGCTGACCTTCATTCCTCTTCTCTCTAGAGCATATCTACATCTCTCCAGGGTATCCTCCACCTGTTCCCTACTCTCACTACAGATCACAAATCATCTGCAAACATCATAGTCCACGGGGACTCCTGTCTGATCTCGTCTGTCAACCTGTCCATCACCATTGCAAATAAGAAAGGGCTCAGAGCTGATCCTTGATGTAACCCCACCTCCACCTTAAACGCATCCATCGCTCCCACCGCAGACCTCACCGCTGTCACACTACCCTCATACATATCCTGTACCACTCTTACATACTTCTCTGACACTCCTGACTTCCTCATACAATACCACAACTCCTCTCTAGGCACCCTGTCATATGCTTTCTCTAAGTCTACAAAAACACGATGCAACTCCTTCTGACATTCTCTGTACTTCTCCATCAGCACTCTCAGAGCAAACATCGCATCTGTAGTGCTCTTTCCCAGCATGAAACCATACTGCTGTTCACTAATCATCACGTCCCTTCTTAACCTAGCTTCCACTACTCTTTACTATTACTTCATGCTGTGACTGATCAATTTAATCCCTCTGTAGTTACTACAGCTCTGCACATCACCCTTATTCTTAAAAATCGGTACCAAAACACTTTTTCTCCATTCCTCAGGCATCCTCTCACTTTCCAAAAAATACTATTCTTCAATATAAGAATATGTTGTAAAAGTAGGAAAAAAACAGTAGAAAGTTACAGGAAAAACACTTTTATTAGCTAGGTGGAGCTGTTATCTAATGCATTTATAAAGAATACAGTCAGTTAAACAAAATGGAGGCTTTATTAGCAACACAAACAACCAGGTGATCCATTAGCTACACAAACAATCACCCATTTATATATGGGTGTTGGTTAGAATGATGATCATGCCATTTAATATAATGGTTTTGAGCGATATGCTAAAGGATACCCAAGAATCTATACCTTCCAGAATGTCACAGTTGGAACATGTAGTGCGAAGAATATAGAGGGTTGCAGTGCAGACACCAGGATTTTGGATTTGGATGGGATTGAGTTTAGATATATAGTAAGTTCAAGATTATTTTGGTATAGTACAGCCATACCTCCATCTTTTTTATCCGAGTTGCCAAGGTGTAATATACTGTATCTGGCTGTTATTATTTCTTCAAAGGTTGTAGTGGGCTTAAGTCATGTCTCAGTTAATGCTAATACATCCGGTGACTGAGTTTCAATCTAGAGTGCAGGGAAAGGATCTTGTTTCATATGCTCTGGGCACTGAGATGGACAAGTTTTAAAGCCTCGGTGTTTATTAATATGTTGTCAGCGGACATATCTGCTGTTTCGGTGGGTCCTGGGGTGGGGTTTGTACCTCCACAGAGTAAAAGAGTATAAAATATAGAGAGACGGTAACTTTAAGACCTTCATGTATTTTATAGCTAACTAGTTGAAATGTAGTTTGGAGTGGTGAGACGATGGTAGACCATAGCAGGGCTTTATTAGGTGATGGAAAGTGGTGTATTAAAAGTCAGGACAAATTTCGGAGTAAGATTTAGTAAGAAAATGGGAAGGCATACGCATGTGGAATAAAGGATACATTGATAGTCGGTAAGCAAGTTAGGAATGAGAATGATACGAATGGAAAGATGATCATTTTAACATGTAATACGGTCGGATAGCAGGGAGAAGGGATTAATCTGGTGGGGTGAGGATGTTTACAGATGATGTGTCAAGTGAAATGAAGAAGAGTGGGAAGAGATGGGGGCAGATAATGGTTGATTGTGAAAGAGAAAGTGATGTCAGGATGTGAAGGAAATGATGCAGGCAGAGGAGTTTGAGTTGTACAGGAAGAGTTTAATCTGTTAGATGTGATTAAGCTGAGTATGTGCAGGGAGTGGTCATTTTAGTTAAATGTAATATAAGGGGGGGACTGGGGGTAGGGTAGAGTATGGGAGCAGAGTGAAGCCAAGTGTAAGGGGGCTGAGCTGAGCGGGCTACACCAGACAAAGAGTGAAAGACTTTCCATTAACAGAAGGAAAACTATCTCTTTAATTCAAACCTTAAAGTGGGTATGATTTGATAGTCAGAGGCTGTTGTTGTTGTTGTGTCTTTCGGCTTTTCCCGGTTAGGGGTCGCCACAGTGGAACTCCGGTCCGCTGATGATTGCCAGTGGATTTTTACATGCCGAGTTGCCAACCCTGACGCACAACCTTCAACGAAGGTACGCCCATTCATGCATGTCTCTACAGAGAAGACGCTCTAGCTGAGAATCGAACAGGACAACGACTTACTGTGAGGCGACAACGCTACCGCAGCACCACCACCGCAGTTTGATAGTCACAGGCTGTAACTTTCTAAAATCATATGGACTTTGAGCCACTTGCTGTTGTGTGTTTATTTGAAAGATGTATCCTGTATAGCATTGCAGAGAAGGAGAAGTCTGCCTTCAGATGTTATTAGAAAGGGGGGGGGGGTGCAGTATAATTTGGCTGACCACCTTCACATGCAAACACTAGAGATTAGTTACTACAAAGTTTAAAATTATCCTCCAACTGCAGCCACTTTAACATCTTATGTAAGATACTTCTTTTCCTGTGGTCAGTTCTTTTAGGGTTAACTATTTCCATCTGGCTAGGGATTTTCCAGTGTTGCTTTGTGTTTGGAATGTCCAGCAGATGTATTGAGCAGGAAGATGGCAGACAGCACTGTGGTATCTAGATGGTAGGAAAAATAGGATTTGTAACACAGGTGAAGTTGCTGTTCTTTATAAAAATTGCCACTACAGCTCAACTATTTATAGTACTGCATATTCAATTTAACGATTTCCAAATTTGGAAATAACCAAAATAATGGACATATAGCCAGAACGCAAAGTGCCCGCCCCTTTTAATCTATCTCACTCTTTTAAATTTAGTGGCCCTCCACTTAGATAGTCAAAGCTTTAGTTACCCCGTCTTTCATATCTAACTGTTTAGTGCACACTGCAGCTGTTAGGGTATTAACCCATTTTTTCCATCTTACCTTTAAAATCTGTAACATGTACTCCAAGAACACCATTTATTGGAGAACCCACATTCTGCCTGTTGGTAGACATCTTGAGATTACAACTTCTGTTTTGCTCCTGGTGAGAGAAAGAATATTGGGGACATTATTTCCTGGAGACTACTGGTCACCATAAAGATTAATAACTGCTTCACAGGTGCCAGACTGGAATTTGTGCTTATATTTTCCTGCTGGTGATAGAAGGAGCAGAGTGTATTGATTCCTGAGTGTTTCTGGTTGGATAGTGAGTGTCTGTTTTGGACCTTCCTGATTGGTCTGGTTGTTATTCAAGTCATCTACAAGGAAAAGGCAACAAGAAGCCTACAGGCCCTTCCATGGCGACTGGGAATCTGCTGTTGATCCCTGTGCCAGTCCGCCTGCTTCTCATCTTGAGACTGGTGATACTGTTTTGCTTCATGTGAGAAGAGTCAGTGGGGCATTGTAACCCAGCAGAGTGAAGCTGTGACAGACCAGCACTGGGAGTAGCCATGTAACCCAGCAGAGTGAAGCTGTGACAGACGAGCACTGGGAGTAGCCATGTAACCCAGCAGAGTGAAGCTGTGACAGACCAGCACTGGGAGTAGCCATGTAACCCAGCAGAGTGAAGCTGTGACAGACCAGCACTGGGAGTAGCCATGTAACCCAGCAGAGTGAAGCTGTGACAGACCAGCACTGGGAGTAGCCATGTAACCCAGCAGAGTGAAGCTGTGACAGACCAGCACTGGGAGTAGCCATGTAACCCAGCAGAGTGAAGCTGTGACAGACCAGCACTGGGAGTAGCCATGTAACCCAGCAGAGTGAAGCTGTGACAGACCAGCACTGGGAGTAGCCATGTAACCCAGCAGAGTGAAGCTGTGACAGACCAGCACTGGGAGTAGCCATGTAACCCAGCAGAGTGAAGCTGTGACAGACCAGCACTGGGAGTAGCCATGTAACCCAGCAGAGTGAAGCTGTGACAGACCAGCACTGGGAGTAGCCATGTAACCCAGCAGAGTGAAGCTGTGACAGACCAGCACTGGGAGTAGCCATGTAACCCAGCAGAGTGAAGCTGTGACAGACCAGCACTGGGAGTAGCCATGTAACCCAGCAGAGTGAAGCTGTGACAGACCAGCACTGGGAGTAGCCATGTAACCCAGCAGAGTGAAGCTGTGACAGACCAGCACTGGGAGTAGCCATGTAACCCAGCAGAGTGAAGCTGTGACAGACCAGCACTGGGAGTAGCCATGTAACCCAGCAGAGTGAAGCTGTGACAGACCAGCACTGGGAGTAGCCATGTAACCCAGCAGAGTGAAGCTGTGACAGACCAGCACTGGGAGTAGCCATGTAACCCAGCAGAGTGAAGCTGTGACAGACCAGCACTGGGAGTAGCCATGTAACCCAGCAGAGTGAAGCTGTGACAGACCAGCACTGGGAGTAGCCATGTAACCCAGCAGAGTGAAGCTGTGACAGACCAGCACTGGGAGTAGCCATGTAACCCAGCAGAGTGAAGCTGTGACAGACCAGCACTGGGAGTAGCCATGTAACCCAGCAGAGTGAAGCTGTGACAGACCAGCACTGGGAGTAGCCATGTAACCCAGCAGAGTGAAGCTGTGACAGACCAGCACTGGGAGTAGCCATGTAACCCAGCAGAGTGAAGCTGTGACAGACCAGCACTGGGAGTAGCCATGTAACCCAGCAGAGTGAAGCTGTGACAGACCAGCACTGGGAGTAGCCATGTAACCCAGCAGAGTGAAGCTGTGACAGACCAGCACTGGGAGTAGCCATGTAACCCAGCAGAGTGAAGCTGTGACAGACCAGCACTGGGAGTAGCCATGTAACCCAGCAGAGTGAAGCTGTGACAGACCAGCACTGGGAGTAGCCATGTAACCCAGCAGAGTGAAGCTGTGACAGACCAGCACTGGGAGTAGCCATGTAACCCAGCAGAGTGAAGCTGTGACAGACCAGCACTGGGAGTAGCCATGTAACCCAGCAGAGTGAAGCTGTGACAGACCAGCACTGGGAGTAGCCATGTAACCCAGCAGAGTGAAGCTGTGACAGACCAGCACTGGGAGTAGCCATGTAACCCAGCAGAGTGAAGCTGTGACAGACCAGCACTGGGAGTAGCCATGTAACCCAGCAGAGTGAAGCTGTGACAGACCAGCACTGGGAGTAGCCATGTAACCCAGCAGAGTGAAGCTGTGACAGACCAGCACTGGGAGTAGCCATGTAACCCAGCAGAGTGAAGCTGTGACAGACCAGCACTGGGAGTAGCCATGTAACCCAGCAGAGTGAAGCTGTGACAGACCAGCACTGGGAGTAGCCATGTAACCCAGCAGAGTGAAGCTGTGACAGACCAGCACTGGGAGTAGCCATGTAACCCAGCAGAGTGAAGCTGTGACAGACCAGCACTGGGAGTAGCCATGTAACCCAGCAGAGTGAAGCTGTGACAGACCAGCACTGGGAGTAGCCATGTAACCCAGCAGAGTGAAGCTGTGACAGACCAGCACTGGGAGTAGCCATGTAACCCAGCAGAGTGAAGCTGTGACAGACCAGCACTGGGAGTAGCCATGTAACCCAGCAGAGTGAAGCTGTGACAGACCAGCACTGGGAGTAGCCATGTAACCCAGCAGAGTGAAGCTGTGACAGACCAGCACTGGGAGTAGCCATGTAACCCAGCAGAGTGAAGCTGTGACAGACCAGCACTGGGAGTAGCCATGTAACCCAGCAGAGTGAAGCTGTGACAGACCAGCACTGGGAGTAGCCATGTAACCCAGCAGAGTGAAGCTGTGACAGACCAGCACTGGGAGTAGCCATGTAACCCAGCAGAGTGAAGCTGTGACAGACCAGCACTGGGAGTAGCCATGTAACCCAGCAGAGTGAAGCTGTGACAGACCAGCACTGGGAGTAGCCATGTAACCCAGCAGAGTGAAGCTGTGACAGACCAGCACTGGGAGTAGCCATGTAACCCAGCAGAGTGAAGCTGTGACAGACCAGCACTGGGAGTAGCCATGTAACCCAGCAGAGTGAAGCTGTGACAGACCAGCACTGGGAGTAGCCATGTAACCCAGCAGAGTGAAGCTGTGACAGACCAGCACTGGGAGTAGCCATGTAACCCAGCAGAGTGAAGCTGTGACAGACCAGCACTGGGAGTAGCCATGTAACCCAGCAGAGTGAAGCTGTGACAGACCAGCACTGGGAGTAGCCATGTAACCCAGCAGAGTGAAGCTGTGACAGACCAGCACTGGGAGTAGCCATGTAACCCAGCAGAGTGAAGCTGTGACAGACCAGCACTGGGAGTAGCCATGTAACCCAGCAGAGTGAAGCTGTGACAGACCAGCACTGGGAGTAGCCATGTAACCCAGCAGAGTGAAGCTGTGACAGACCAGCACTGGGAGTAGCCATGTAACCCAGCAGAGTGAAGCTGTGACAGACCAGCACTGGGAGTAGCCATGTAACCCAGCAGAGTGAAGCTGTGACAGACCAGCACTGGGAGTAGCCATGTAACCCAGCAGAGTGAAGCTGTGACAGACCAGCACTGGGAGTAGCCATGTAACCCAGCAGAGTGAAGCTGTGACAGACCAGCACTGGGAGTAGCCATGTAACCCAGCAGAGTGAAGCTGTGACAGACCAGCACTGGGAGTAGCCATGTAACCCAGCAGAGTGAAGCTGTGACAGACCAGCACTGGGAGTAGCCATGTAACCCAGCAGAGTGAAGCTGTGACAGACCAGCACTGGGAGTAGCCATGTAACCCAGCAGAGTGAAGCTGTGACAGACCAGCACTGGGAGTAGCCATGTAACCCAGCAGAGTGAAGCTGTGACAGACCAGCACTGGGAGTAGCCATGTAACCCAGCAGAGTGAAGCTGTGACAGACCAGCACTGGGAGTAGCCATGTAACCCAGCAGAGTGAAGCTGTGACAGACCAGCACTGGGAGTAGCCATGTAACCCAGCAGAGTGAAGCTGTGACAGACCAGCACTGGGAGTAGCCATGTAACCCAGCAGAGTGAAGCTGTGACAGACCAGCACTGGGAGTAGCCATGTAACCCAGCAGAGTGAAGCTGTGACAGACCAGCACTGGGAGTAGCCATGTAACCCAGCAGAGTGAAGCTGTGACAGACCAGCACTGGGAGTAGCCATGTAACCCAGCAGAGTGAAGCTGTGACAGACCAGCACTGGGAGTAGCCATGTAACCCAGCAGAGTGAAGCTGTGACAGACCAGCACTGGGAGTAGCCATGTAACCCAGCAGAGTGAAGCTGTGACAGACCAGCACTGGGAGTAGCCATGTAACCCAGCAGAGTGAAGCTGTGACAGACCAGCACTGGGAGTAGCCATGTAACCCAGCAGAGTGAAGCTGTGACAGACCAGCACTGGGAGTAGCCATGTAACCCAGCAGAGTGAAGCTGTGACAGACCAGCACTGGGAGTAGCCATGTAACCCAGCAGAGTGAAGCTGTGACAGACCAGCACTGGGAGTAGCCATGTAACCCAGCAGAGTGAAGCTGTGACAGACCAGCACTGGGAGTAGCCATGTAACCCAGCAGAGTGAAGCTGTGACAGACCAGCACTGGGAGTAGCCATGTAACCCAGCAGAGTGAAGCTGTGACAGACCAGCACTGGGAGTAGCCATGTAACCCAGCAGAGTGAAGCTGTGACAGACCAGCACTGGGAGTAGCCATGTAACCCAGCAGAGTGAAGCTGTGACAGACCAGCACTGGGAGTAGCCATGTAACCCAGCAGAGTGAAGCTGTGACAGACCAGCACTGGGAGTAGCCATGTAACCCAGCAGAGTGAAGCTGTGACAGACCAGCACTGGGAGTAGCCATGTAACCCAGCAGAGTGAAGCTGTGACAGACCAGCACTGGGAGTAGCCATGTAACCCAGCAGAGTGAAGCTGTGACAGACCAGCACTGGGAGTAGCCATGTAACCCAGCAGAGTGAAGCTGTGACAGACCAGCACTGGGAGTAGCCATGTAACCCAGCAGAGTGAAGCTGTGACAGACCAGCACTGGGAGTAGCCATGTAACCCAGCAGAGTGAAGCTGTGACAGACCAGCACTGGGAGTAGCCATGTAACCCAGCAGAGTGAAGCTGTGACAGACCAGCACTGGGAGTAGCCATGTAACCCAGCAGAGTGAAGCTGTGACAGACCAGCACTGGGAGTAGCCATGTAACCCAGCAGAGTGAAGCTGTGACAGACCAGCACTGGGAGTAGCCATGTAACCCAGCAGAGTGAAGCTGTGACAGACCAGCACTGGGAGTAGCCATGTAACCCAGCAGAGTGAAGCTGTGACAGACCAGCACTGGGAGTAGCCATGTAACCCAGCAGAGTGAAGCTGTGACAGACCAGCACTGGGAGTAGCCATGTAACCCAGCAGAGTGAAGCTGTGACAGACCAGCACTGGGAGTAGCCATGTAACCCAGCAGAGTGAAGCTGTGACAGACCAGCACTGGGAGTAGCCATGTAACCCAGCAGAGTGAAGCTGTGACAGACCAGCACTGGGAGTAGCCATGTAACCCAGCAGAGTGAAGCTGTGACAGACCAGCACTGGGAGTAGCCATGTAACCCAGCAGAGTGAAGCTGTGACAGACCAGCACTGGGAGTAGCCATGTAACCCAGCAGAGTGAAGCTGTGACAGACCAGCACTGGGAGTAGCCATGTAACCCAGCAGAGTGAAGCTGTGACAGACCAGCACTGGGAGTAGCCATGTAACCCAGCAGAGTGAAGCTGTGACAGACCAGCACTGGGAGTAGCCATGTAACCCAGCAGAGTGAAGCTGTGACAGACCAGCACTGGGAGTAGCCATGTAACCCAGCAGAGTGAAGCTGTGACAGACCAGCACTGGGAGTAGCCATGTAACCCAGCAGAGTGAAGCTGTGACAGACCAGCACTGGGAGTAGCCATGTAACCCAGCAGAGTGAAGCTGTGACAGACCAGCACTGGGAGTAGCCATGTAACCCAGCAGAGTGAAGCTGTGACAGACCAGCACTGGGAGTAGCCATGTAACCCAGCAGAGTGAAGCTGTGACAGACCAGCACTGGGAGTAGCCATGTAACCCAGCAGAGTGAAGCTGTGACAGACCAGCACTGGGAGTAGCCATGTAACCCAGCAGAGTGAAGCTGTGACAGACCAGCACTGGGAGTAGCCATGTAACCCAGCAGAGTGAAGCTGTGACAGACCAGCACTGGGAGTAGCCATGTAACCCAGCAGAGTGAAGCTGTGACAGACCAGCACTGGGAGTAGCCATGTAACCCAGCAGAGTGAAGCTGTGACAGACCAGCACTGGGAGTAGCCATGTAACCCAGCAGAGTGAAGCTGTGACAGACCAGCACTGGGAGTAGCCATGTAACCCAGCAGAGTGAAGCTGTGACAGACCAGCACTGGGAGTAGCCATGTAACCCAGCAGAGTGAAGCTGTGACAGACCAGCACTGGGAGTAGCCATGTAACCCAGCAGAGTGAAGCTGTGACAGACCAGCACTGGGAGTAGCCATGTAACCCAGCAGAGTGAAGCTGTGACAGACCAGCACTGGGAGTAGCCATGTAACCCAGCAGAGTGAAGCTGTGACAGACCAGCACTGGGAGTAGCCATGTAACCCAGCAGAGTGAAGCTGTGACAGACCAGCACTGGGAGTAGCCATGTAACCCAGCAGAGTGAAGCTGTGACAGACCAGCACTGGGAGTAGCCATGTAACCCAGCAGAGTGAAGCTGTGACAGACCAGCACTGGGAGTAGCCATGTAACCCAGCAGAGTGAAGCTGTGACAGACCAGCACTGGGAGTAGCCATGTAACCCAGCAGAGTGAAGCTGTGACAGACCAGCACTGGGAGTAGCCATGTAACCCAGCAGAGTGAAGCTGTGACAGACCAGCACTGGGAGTAGCCATGTAACCCAGCAGAGTGAAGCTGTGACAGACCAGCACTGGGAGTAGCCATGTAACCCAGCAGAGTGAAGCTGTGACAGACCAGCACTGGGAGTAGCCATGTAACCCAGCAGAGTGAAGCTGTGACAGACCAGCACTGGGAGTAGCCATGTAACCCAGCAGAGTGAAGCTGTGACAGACCAGCACTGGGAGTAGCCATGTAACCCAGCAGAGTGAAGCTGTGACAGACCAGCACTGGGAGTAGCCATGTAACCCAGCAGAGTGAAGCTGTGACAGACCAGCACTGGGAGTAGCCATGTAACCCAGCAGAGTGAAGCTGTGACAGACCAGCACTGGGAGTAGCCATGTAACCCAGCAGAGTGAAGCTGTGACAGACCAGCACTGGGAGTAGCCATGTAACCCAGCAGAGTGAAGCTGTGACAGACCAGCACTGGGAGTAGCCATGTAACCCAGCAGAGTGAAGCTGTGACAGACCAGCACTGGGAGTAGCCATGTAACCCAGCAGAGTGAAGCTGTGACAGACCAGCACTGGGAGTAGCCATGTAACCCAGCAGAGTGAAGCTGTGACAGACCAGCACTGGGAGTAGCCATGTAACCCAGCAGAGTGAAGCTGTGACAGACCAGCACTGGGAGTAGCCATGTAACCCAGCAGAGTGAAGCTGTGACAGACCAGCACTGGGAGTAGCCATGTAACCCAGCAGAGTGAAGCTGTGACAGACCAGCACTGGGAGTAGCCATGTAACCCAGCAGAGTGAAGCTGTGACAGACCAGCACTGGGAGTAGCCATGTAACCCAGCAGAGTGAAGCTGTGACAGACCAGCACTGGGAGTAGCCATGTAACCCAGCAGAGTGAAGCTGTGACAGACCAGCACTGGGAGTAGCCATGTAACCCAGCAGAGTGAAGCTGTGACAGACCAGCACTGGGAGTAGCCATGTAACCCAGCAGAGTGAAGCTGTGACAGACCAGCACTGGGAGTAGCCATGTAACCCAGCAGAGTGAAGCTGTGACAGACCAGCACTGGGAGTAGCCATGTAACCCAGCAGAGTGAAGCTGTGACAGACCAGCACTGGGAGTAGCCATGTAACCCAGCAGAGTGAAGCTGTGACAGACCAGCACTGGGAGTAGCCATGTAACCCAGCAGAGTGAAGCTGTGACAGACCAGCACTGGGAGTAGCCATGTAACCCAGCAGAGTGAAGCTGTGACAGACCAGCACTGGGAGTAGCCATGTAACCCAGCAGAGTGAAGCTGTGACAGACCAGCACTGGGAGTAGCCATGTAACCCAGCAGAGTGAAGCTGTGACAGACCAGCACTGGGAGTAGCCATGTAACCCAGCAGAGTGAAGCTGTGACAGACCAGCACTGGGAGTAGCCATGTAACCCAGCAGAGTGAAGCTGTGACAGACCAGCACTGGGAGTAGCCATGTAACCCAGCAGAGTGAAGCTGTGACAGACCAGCACTGGGAGTAGCCATGTAACCCAGCAGAGTGAAGCTGTGACAGACCAGCACTGGGAGTAGCCATGTAACCCAGCAGAGTGAAGCTGTGACAGACCAGCACTGGGAGTAGCCATGTAACCCAGCAGAGTGAAGCTGTGACAGACCAGCACTGGGAGTAGCCATGTAACCCAGCAGAGTGAAGCTGTGACAGACCAGCACTGGGAGTAGCCATGTAACCCAGCAGAGTGAAGCTGTGACAGACCAGCACTGGGAGTAGCCATGTAACCCAGCAGAGTGAAGCTGTGACAGACCAGCACTGGGAGTAGCCATGTAACCCAGCAGAGTGAAGCTGTGACAGACCAGCACTGGGAGTAGCCATGTAACCCAGCAGAGTGAAGCTGTGACAGACCAGCACTGGGAGTAGCCATGTAACCCAGCAGAGTGAAGCTGTGACAGACCAGCACTGGGAGTAGCCATGTAACCCAGCAGAGTGAAGCTGTGACAGACCAGCACTGGGAGTAGCCATGTAACCCAGCAGAGTGAAGCTGTGACAGACCAGCACTGGGAGTAGCCATGTAACCCAGCAGAGTGAAGCTGTGACAGACCAGCACTGGGAGTAGCCATGTAACCCAGCAGAGTGAAGCTGTGACAGACCAGCACTGGGAGTAGCCATGTAACCCAGCAGAGTGAAGCTGTGACAGACCAGCACTGGGAGTAGCCATGTAACCCAGCAGAGTGAAGCTGTGACAGACCAGCACTGGGAGTAGCCATGTAACCCAGCAGAGTGAAGCTGTGACAGACCAGCACTGGGAGTAGCCATGTAACCCAGCAGAGTGAAGCTGTGACAGACCAGCACTGGGAGTAGCCATGTAACCCAGCAGAGTGAAGCTGTGACAGACCAGCACTGGGAGTAGCCATGTAACCCAGCAGAGTGAAGCTGTGACAGACCAGCACTGGGAGTAGCCATGTAACCCAGCAGAGTGAAGCTGTGACAGACCAGCACTGGGAGTAGCCATGTAACCCAGCAGAGTGAAGCTGTGACAGACCAGCACTGGGAGTAGCCATGTAACCCAGCAGAGTGAAGCTGTGACAGACCAGCACTGGGAGTAGCCATGTAACCCAGCAGAGTGAAGCTGTGACAGACCAGCACTGGGAGTAGCCATGTAACCCAGCAGAGTGAAGCTGTGACAGACCAGCACTGGGAGTAGCCATGTAACCCAGCAGAGTGAAGCTGTGACAGACCAGCACTGGGAGTAGCCATGTAACCCAGCAGAGTGAAGCTGTGACAGACCAGCACTGGGAGTAGCCATGTAACCCAGCAGAGTGAAGCTGTGACAGACCAGCACTGGGAGTAGCCATGTAACCCAGCAGAGTGAAGCTGTGACAGACCAGCACTGGGAGTAGCCATGTAACCCAGCAGAGTGAAGCTGTGACAGACCAGCACTGGGAGTAGCCATGTAACCCAGCAGAGTGAAGCTGTGACAGACCAGCACTGGGAGTAGCCATGTAACCCAGCAGAGTGAAGCTGTGACAGACCAGCACTGGGAGTAGCCATGTAACCCAGCAGAGTGAAGCTGTGACAGACCAGCACTGGGAGTAGCCATGTAACCCAGCAGAGTGAAGCTGTGACAGACCAGCACTGGGAGTAGCCATGTAACCCAGCAGAGTGAAGCTGTGACAGACCAGCACTGGGAGTAGCCATGTAACCCAGCAGAGTGAAGCTGTGACAGACCAGCACTGGGAGTAGCCATGTAACCCAGCAGAGTGAAGCTGTGACAGACCAGCACTGGGAGTAGCCATGTAACCCAGCAGAGTGAAGCTGTGACAGACCAGCACTGGGAGTAGCCATGTAACCCAGCAGAGTGAAGCTGTGACAGACCAGCACTGGGAGTAGCCATGTAACCCAGCAGAGTGAAGCTGTGACAGACCAGCACTGGGAGTAGCCATGTAACCCAGCAGAGTGAAGCTGTGACAGACCAGCACTGGGAGTAGCCATGTAACCCAGCAGAGTGAAGCTGTGACAGACCAGCACTGGGAGTAGCCATGTAACCCAGCAGAGTGAAGCTGTGACAGACCAGCACTGGGAGTAGCCATGTAACCCAGCAGAGTGAAGCTGTGACAGACCAGCACTGGGAGTAGCCATGTAACCCAGCAGAGTGAAGCTGTGACAGACCAGCACTGGGAGTAGCCATGTAACCCAGCAGAGTGAAGCTGTGACAGACCAGCACTGGGAGTAGCCATGTAACCCAGCAGAGTGAAGCTGTGACAGACCAGCACTGGGAGTAGCCATGTAACCCAGCAGAGTGAAGCTGTGACAGACCAGCACTGGGAGTAGCCATGTAACCCAGCAGAGTGAAGCTGTGACAGACCAGCACTGGGAGTAGCCATGTAACCCAGCAGAGTGAAGCTGTGACAGACCAGCACTGGGAGTAGCCATGTAACCCAGCAGAGTGAAGCTGTGACAGACCAGCACTGGGAGTAGCCATGTAACCCAGCAGAGTGAAGCTGTGACAGACCAGCACTGGGAGTAGCCATGTAACCCAGCAGAGTGAAGCTGTGACAGACCAGCACTGGGAGTAGCCATGTAACCCAGCAGAGTGAAGCTGTGACAGACCAGCACTGGGAGTAGCCATGTAACCCAGCAGAGTGAAGCTGTGACAGACCAGCACTGGGAGTAGCCATGTAACCCAGCAGAGTGAAGCTGTGACAGACCAGCACTGGGAGTAGCCATGTAACCCAGCAGAGTGAAGCTGTGACAGACCAGCACTGGGAGTAGCCATGTAACCCAGCAGAGTGAAGCTGTGACAGACCAGCACTGGGAGTAGCCATGTAACCCAGCAGAGTGAAGCTGTGACAGACCAGCACTGGGAGTAGCCATGTAACCCAGCAGAGTGAAGCTGTGACAGACCAGCACTGGGAGTAGCCATGTAACCCAGCAGAGTGAAGCTGTGACAGACCAGCACTGGGAGTAGCCATGTAACCCAGCAGAGTGAAGCTGTGACAGACCAGCACTGGGAGTAGCCATGTAACCCAGCAGAGTGAAGCTGTGACAGACCAGCACTGGGAGTAGCCATGTAACCCAGCAGAGTGAAGCTGTGACAGACCAGCACTGGGAGTAGCCATGTAACCCAGCAGAGTGAAGCTGTGACAGACCAGCACTGGGAGTAGCCATGTAACCCAGCAGAGTGAAGCTGTGACAGACCAGCACTGGGAGTAGCCATGTAACCCAGCAGAGTGAAGCTGTGACAGACCAGCACTGGGAGTAGCCATGTAACCCAGCAGAGTGAAGCTGTGACAGACCAGCACTGGGAGTAGCCATGTAACCCAGCAGAGTGAAGCTGTGACAGACCAGCACTGGGAGTAGCCATGTAACCCAGCAGAGTGAAGCTGTGACAGACCAGCACTGGGAGTAGCCATGTAACCCAGCAGAGTGAAGCTGTGACAGACCAGCACTGGGAGTAGCCATGTAACCCAGCAGAGTGAAGCTGTGACAGACCAGCACTGGGAGTAGCCATGTAACCCAGCAGAGTGAAGCTGTGACAGACCAGCACTGGGAGTAGCCATGTAACCCAGCAGAGTGAAGCTGTGACAGACCAGCACTGGGAGTAGCCATGTAACCCAGCAGAGTGAAGCTGTGACAGACCAGCACTGGGAGTAGCCATGTAACCCAGCAGAGTGAAGCTGTGACAGACCAGCACTGGGAGTAGCCATGTAACCCAGCAGAGTGAAGCTGTGACAGACCAGCACTGGGAGTAGCCATGTAACCCAGCAGAGTGAAGCTGTGACAGACCAGCACTGGGAGTAGCCATGTAACCCAGCAGAGTGAAGCTGTGACAGACCAGCACTGGGAGTAGCCATGTAACCCAGCAGAGTGAAGCTGTGACAGACCAGCACTGGGAGTAGCCATGTAACCCAGCAGAGTGAAGCTGTGACAGACCAGCACTGGGAGTAGCCATGTAACCCAGCAGAGTGAAGCTGTGACAGACCAGCACTGGGAGTAGCCATGTAACCCAGCAGAGTGAAGCTGTGACAGACCAGCACTGGGAGTAGCCATGTAACCCAGCAGAGTGAAGCTGTGACAGACCAGCACTGGGAGTAGCCATGTAACCCAGCAGAGTGAAGCTGTGACAGACCAGCACTGGGAGTAGCCATGTAACCCAGCAGAGTGAAGCTGTGACAGACCAGCACTGGGAGTAGCCATGTAACCCAGCAGAGTGAAGCTGTGACAGACCAGCACTGGGAGTAGCCATGTAACCCAGCAGAGTGAAGCTGTGACAGACCAGCACTGGGAGTAGCCATGTAACCCAGCAGAGTGAAGCTGTGACAGACCAGCACTGGGAGTAGCCATGTAACCCAGCAGAGTGAAGCTGTGACAGACCAGCACTGGGAGTAGCCATGTAACCCAGCAGAGTGAAGCTGTGACAGACCAGCACTGGGAGTAGCCATGTAACCCAGCAGAGTGAAGCTGTGACAGACCAGCACTGGGAGTAGCCATGTAACCCAGCAGAGTGAAGCTGTGACAGACCAGCACTGGGAGTAGCCATGTAACCCAGCAGAGTGAAGCTGTGACAGACCAGCACTGGGAGTAGCCATGTAACCCAGCAGAGTGAAGCTGTGACAGACCAGCACTGGGAGTAGCCATGTAACCCAGCAGAGTGAAGCTGTGACAGACCAGCACTGGGAGTAGCCATGTAACCCAGCAGAGTGAAGCTGTGACAGACCAGCACTGGGAGTAGCCATGTAACCCAGCAGAGTGAAGCTGTGACAGACCAGCACTGGGAGTAGCCATGTAACCCAGCAGAGTGAAGCTGTGACAGACCAGCACTGGGAGTAGCCATGTAACCCAGCAGAGTGAAGCTGTGACAGACCAGCACTGGGAGTAGCCATGTAACCCAGCAGAGTGAAGCTGTGACAGACCAGCACTGGGAGTAGCCATGTAACCCAGCAGAGTGAAGCTGTGACAGACCAGCACTGGGAGTAGCCATGTAACCCAGCAGAGTGAAGCTGTGACAGACCAGCACTGGGAGTAGCCATGTAACCCAGCAGAGTGA
The DNA here is from genome assembly GCF_019279795.1 of Protopterus annectens. Taxonomy (NCBI): domain Eukaryota; kingdom Metazoa; phylum Chordata; order Ceratodontiformes; family Protopteridae; genus Protopterus; species Protopterus annectens. Next base: position 54,560,311 of record NC_056748.1, on the reverse strand, counting down.
AGCTGTGACAGACCAGCACTGGGAGTAGCCATGTAACCCAGCAGAGTGAAGCTGTGACAGACCAGCACTGGGAGTAGCCATGTAACCCAGCAGAGTGAAGCTGTGACAGACCAGCACTGGGAGTAGCCATGTAACCCAGCAGAGTGAAGCTGTGACAGACCAGCACTGGGAGTAGCCATGTAACCCAGCAGAGTGAAGCTGTGACAGACCAGCACTGGGAGTAGCCATGTAACCCAGCAGAGTGAAGCTGTGACAGACCAGCACTGGGAGTAGCCATGTAACCCAGCAGAGTGAAGCTGTGACAGACCAGCACTGGGAGTAGCCATGTAACCCAGCAGAGTGAAGCTGTGACAGACCAGCACTGGGAGTAGCCATGTAACCCAGCAGAGTGAAGCTGTGACAGACCAGCACTGGGAGTAGCCATGTAACCCAGCAGAGTGAAGCTGTGACAGACCAGCACTGGGAGTAGCCATGTAACCCAGCAGAGTGAAGCTGTGACAGACCAGCACTGGGAGTAGCCATGTAACCCAGCAGAGTGAAGCTGTGACAGACCAGCACTGGGAGTAGCCATGTAACCCAGCAGAGTGAAGCTGTGACAGACCAGCACTGGGAGTAGCCATGTAACCCAGCAGAGTGAAGCTGTGACAGACCAGCACTGGGAGTAGCCATGTAACCCAGCAGAGTGAAGCTGTGACAGACCAGCACTGGGAGTAGCCATGTAACCCAGCAGAGTGAAGCTGTGACAGACCAGCACTGGGAGTAGCCATGTAACCCAGCAGAGTGAAGCTGTGACAGACCAGCACTGGGAGTAGCCATGTAACCCAGCAGAGTGAAGCTGTGACAGACCAGCACTGGGAGTAGCCATGTAACCCAGCAGAGTGAAGCTGTGACAGACCAGCACTGGGAGTAGCCATGTAACCCAGCAGAGTGAAGCTGTGACAGACCAGCACTGGGAGTAGCCATGTAACCCAGCAGAGTGAAGCTGTGACAGACCAGCACTGGGAGTAGCCATGTAACCCAGCAGAGTGAAGCTGTGACAGACCAGCACTGGGAGTAGCCATGTAACCCAGCAGAGTGAAGCTGTGACAGACCAGCACTGGGAGTAGCCATGTAACCCAGCAGAGTGAAGCTGTGACAGACCAGCACTGGGAGTAGCCATGTAACCCAGCAGAGTGAAGCTGTGACAGACCAGCACTGGGAGTAGCCATGTAACCCAGCAGAGTGAAGCTGTGACAGACCAGCACTGGGAGTAGCCATGTAACCCAGCAGAGTGAAGCTGTGACAGACCAGCACTGGGAGTAGCCATGTAACCCAGCAGAGTGAAGCTGTGACAGACCAGCACTGGGAGTAGCCATGTAACCCAGCAGAGTGAAGCTGTGACAGACCAGCACTGGGAGTAGCCATGTAACCCAGCAGAGTGAAGCTGTGACAGACCAGCACTGGGAGTAGCCATGTAACCCAGCAGAGTGAAGCTGTGACAGACCAGCACTGGGAGTAGCCATGTAACCCAGCAGAGTGAAGCTGTGACAGACCAGCACTGGGAGTAGCCATGTAACCCAGCAGAGTGAAGCTGTGACAGACCAGCACTGGGAGTAGCCATGTAACCCAGCAGAGTGAAGCTGTGACAGACCAGCACTGGGAGTAGCCATGTAACCCAGCAGAGTGAAGCTGTGACAGACCAGCACTGGGAGTAGCCATGTAACCCAGCAGAGTGAAGCTGTGACAGACCAGCACTGGGAGTAGCCATGTAACCCAGCAGAGTGAAGCTGTGACAGACCAGCACTGGGAGTAGCCATGTAACCCAGCAGAGTGAAGCTGTGACAGACCAGCACTGGGAGTAGCCATGTAACCCAGCAGAGTGAAGCTGTGACAGACCAGCACTGGGAGTAGCCATGTAACCCAGCAGAGTGAAGCTGTGACAGACCAGCACTGGGAGTAGCCATGTAACCCAGCAGAGTGAAGCTGTGACAGACCAGCACTGGGAGTAGCCATGTAACCCAGCAGAGTGAAGCTGTGACAGACCAGCACTGGGAGTAGCCATGTAACCCAGCAGAGTGAAGCTGTGACAGACCAGCACTGGGAGTAGCCATGTAACCCAGCAGAGTGAAGCTGTGACAGACCAGCACTGGGAGTAGCCATGTAACCCAGCAGAGTGAAGCTGTGACAGACCAGCACTGGGAGTAGCCATGTAACCCAGCAGAGTGAAGCTGTGACAGACCAGCACTGGGAGTAGCCATGTAACCCAGCAGAGTGAAGCTGTGACAGACCAGCACTGGGAGTAGCCATGTAACCCAGCAGAGTGAAGCTGTGACAGACCAGCACTGGGAGTAGCCATGTAACCCAGCAGAGTGAAGCTGTGACAGACCAGCACTGGGAGTAGCCATGTAACCCAGCAGAGTGAAGCTGTGACAGACCAGCACTGGGAGTAGCCATGTAACCCAGCAGAGTGAAGCTGTGACAGACCAGCACTGGGAGTAGCCATGTAACCCAGCAGAGTGAAGCTGTGACAGACCAGCACTGGGAGTAGCCATGTAACCCAGCAGAGTGAAGCTGTGACAGACCAGCACTGGGAGTAGCCATGTAACCCAGCAGAGTGAAGCTGTGACAGACCAGCACTGGGAGTAGCCATGTAACCCAGCAGAGTGAAGCTGTGACAGACCAGCACTGGGAGTAGCCATGTAACCCAGCAGAGTGAAGCTGTGACAGACCAGCACTGGGAGTAGCCATGTAACCCAGCAGAGTGAAGCTGTGACAGACCAGCACTGGGAGTAGCCATGTAACCCAGCAGAGTGAAGCTGTGACAGACCAGCACTGGGAGTAGCCATGTAACCCAGCAGAGTGAAGCTGTGACAGACCAGCACTGGAGCACTGGGAGTAACCCAGCAGAGTGAAGCTGTGACAGACCAGCACTGGGAGTAGCCATGTAACCCAGCAGAGTGAAGCTGTGACAGACCAGCACTGGGAGTAGCCATGTAACCCAGCAGAGTGAAGCTGTGACAGACCAGCACTGGGAGTAGCCATGTAACCCAGCAGAGTGAAGCTGTGACAGACCAGCACTGGGAGTAGCCATGTAACCCAGCAGAGTGAAGCTGTGACAGACCAGCACTGGGAGTAGCCATGTAACCCAGCAGAGTGAAGCTGTGACAGACCAGCACTGGGAGTAGCCATGTAACCCAGCAGAGTGAAGCTGTGACAGACCAGCACTGGGAGTAGCCATGTAACCCAGCAGAGTGAAGCTGTGACAGACCAGCACTGGGAGTAGCCATGTAACCCAGCAGAGTGAAGCTGTGACAGACCAGCACTGGGAGTAGCCATGTAACCCAGCAGAGTGAAGCTGTGACAGACCAGCACTGGGAGTAGCCATGTAACCCAGCAGAGTGAAGCTGTGACAGACCAGCACTGGGAGTAGCCATGTAACCCAGCAGAGTGAAGCTGTGACAGACCAGCACTGGGAGTAGCCATGTAACCCAGCAGAGTGAAGCTGTGACAGACCAGCACTGGGAGTAGCCATGTAACCCAGCAGAGTGAAGCTGTGACAGACCAGCACTGGGAGTAGCCATGTAACCCAGCAGAGTGAAGCTGTGACAGACCAGCACTGGGAGTAGCCATGTAACCCAGCAGAGTGAAGCTGTGACAGACCAGCACTGGGAGTAGCCATGTAACCCAGCAGAGTGAAGCTGTGACAGACCAGCACTGGGAGTAGCCATGTAACCCAGCAGAGTGAAGCTGTGACAGACCAGCACTGGGAGTAGCCATGTAACCCAGCAGAGTGAAGCTGTGACAGACCAGCACTGGGAGTAGCCATGTAACCCAGCAGAGTGAAGCTGTGACAGACCAGCACTGGGAGTAGCCATGTAACCCAGCAGAGTGAAGCTGTGACAGACCAGCACTGGGAGTAGCCATGTAACCCAGCAGAGTGAAGCTGTGACAGACCAGCACTGGGAGTAGCCATGTAACCCAGCAGAGTGAAGCTGTGACAGACCAGCACTGGGAGTAGCCATGTAACCCAGCAGAGTGAAGCTGTGACAGACCAGCACTGGGAGTAGCCATGTAACCCAGCAGAGTGAAGCTGTGACAGACCAGCACTGGGAGTAGCCATGTAACCCAGCAGAGTGAAGCTGTGACAGACCAGCACTGGGAGTAGCCATGTAACCCAGCAGAGTGAAGCTGTGACAGACCAGCACTGGGAGTAGCCATGTAACCCAGCAGAGTGAAGCTGTGACAGACCAGCACTGGGAGTAGCCATGTAACCCAGCAGAGTGAAGCTGTGACAGACCAGCACTGGGAGTAGCCATGTAACCCAGCAGAGTGAAGCTGTGACAGACCAGCACTGGGAGTAGCCATGTAACCCAGCAGAGTGAAGCTGTGACAGACCAGCACTGGGAGTAGCCATGTAACCCAGCAGAGTGAAGCTGTGACAGACCAGCACTGGGAGTAGCCATGTAACCCAGCAGAGTGAAGCTGTGACAGACCAGCACTGGGAGTAGCCATGTAACCCAGCAGAGTGAAGCTGTGACAGACCAGCACTGGGAGTAGCCATGTAACCCAGCAGAGTGAAGCTGTGACAGACCAGCACTGGGAGTAGCCATGTAACCCAGCAGAGTGAAGCTGTGACAGACCAGCACTGGGAGTAGCCATGTAACCCAGCAGAGTGAAGCTGTGACAGACCAGCACTGGGAGTAGCCATGTAACCCAGCAGAGTGAAGCTGTGACAGACCAGCACTGGGAGTAGCCATGTAACCCAGCAGAGTGAAGCTGTGACAGACCAGCACTGGGAGTAGCCATGTAACCCAGCAGAGTGAAGCTGTGACAGACCAGCACTGGGAGTAGCCATGTAACCCAGCAGAGTGAAGCTGTGACAGACCAGCACTGGGAGTAGCCATGTAACCCAGCAGAGTGAAGCTGTGACAGACCAGCACTGGGAGTAGCCATGTAACCCAGCAGAGTGAAGCTGTGACAGACCAGCACTGGGAGTAGCCATGTAACCCAGCAGAGTGAAGCTGTGACAGACCAGCACTGGGAGTAGCCACGTAACCCAGCAGAGTGAAGATGTGACAGACCAGCACTGGGAGTAGCCATGTAACCCAACAGAGTGAAGCTGTGACAGACCAGCACTGGGAGTAGCCATGTAACCCAGCAGAGTGAAGCTGTGACAGACCAGCACTGGGAGTAGCCATGTAACCCAGCAGAGTGAAGCTGTGACAGACCAGCACTGGGAGTAGCCATGTAACCCAGCAGAGTGAAGCTGTGACAGACCAGCACTGGGAGTAGCCATGTAACCCAGCAGAGTGAAGCTGTGACAGACCAGCACTGGGAGTAGCCATGTAACCCAGCAGAGTGAAGCTGTGACAGACCAGCACTGGGAGTAGCCATGTAACCCAGCAGAGTGAAGCTGTGACAGACCAGCACTGGGAGTAGCCATGTAACCCAGCAGAGTGAAGCTGTGACAGACCAGCACTGGGAGTAGCCATGTAACCCAGCAGAGTGAAGCTGTGACAGACCAGCACTGGGAGTAGCCATGTAACCCAGCAGAGTGAAGCTGTGACAGACCAGCACTGGGAGTAGCCATGTAACCCAGCAGAGTGAAGCTGTGACAGACCAGCACTGGGAGTAGCCATGTAACCCAGCAGAGTGAAGCTGTGACAGACCAGCACTGGGAGTAGCCATGTAACCCAGCAGAGTGAAGCTGTGACAGACCAGCACTGGGAGTAGCCATGTAACCCAGCAGAGTGAAGCTGTGACAGACCAGCACTGGGAGTAGCCATGTAACCCAGCAGAGTGAAGCTGTGACAGACCAGCACTGGGAGTAGCCATGTAACCCAGCAGAGTGAAGCTGTGACAGACCAGCACTGGGAGTAGCCATGTAACCCAGCAGAGTGAAGCTGTGACAGACCAGCACTGGGAGTAGCCATGTAACCCAGCAGAGTGAAGCTGTGACAGACCAGCACTGGGAGTAGCCATGTAACCCAGCAGAGTGAAGCTGTGACAGACCAGCACTGGGAGTAGCCATGTAACCCAGCAGAGTGAAGCTGTGACAGACCAGCACTGGGAGTAGCCATGTAACCCAGCAGAGTGAAGCTGTGACAGACCAGCACTGGGAGTAGCCATGTAACCCAGCAGAGTGAAGCTGTGACAGACCAGCACTGGGAGTAGCCATGTAACCCAGCAGAGTGAAGCTGTGACAGACCAGCACTGGGAGTAGCCATGTAACCCAGCAGAGTGAAGCTGTGACAGACCAGCACTGGGAGTAGCCATGTAACCCAGCAGAGTGAAGCTGTGACAGACCAGCACTGGGAGTAGCCATGTAACCCAGCAGAGTGAAGCTGTGACAGACCAGCACTGGGAGTAGCCATGTAACCCAGCAGAGTGAAGCTGTGACAGACCAGCACTGGGAGTAGCCATGTAACCCAGCAGAGTGAAGCTGTGACAGACCAGCACTGGGAGTAGCCATGTAACCCAGCAGAGTGAAGCTGTGACAGACCAGCACTGGGAGTAGCCATGTAACCCAGCAGAGTGAAGCTGTGACAGACCAGCACTGGGAGTAGCCATGTAACCCAGCAGAGTGAAGCTGTGACAGACCAGCACTGGGAGTAGCCATGTAACCCAGCAGAGTGAAGCTGTGACAGACCAGCACTGGGAGTAGCCATGTAACCCAGCAGAGTGAAGCTGTGACAGACCAGCACTGGGAGTAGCCATGTAACCCAGCAGAGTGAAGCTGTGACAGACCAGCACTGGGAGTAGCCATGTAACCCAGCAGAGTGAAGCTGTGACAGACCAGCACTGGGAGTAGCCATGTAACCCAGCAGAGTGAAGCTGTGACAGACCAGCACTGGGAGTAGCCATGTAACCCAGCAGAGTGAAGCTGTGACAGACCAGCACTGGGAGTAGCCATGTAACCCAGCAGAGTGAAGCTGTGACAGACCAGCACTGGGAGTAGCCATGTAACCCAGCAGAGTGAAGCTGTGACAGACCAGCACTGGGAGTAGCCATGTAACCCAGCAGAGTGAAGCTGTGACAGACCAGCACTGGGAGTAGCCATGTAACCCAGCAGAGTGAAGCTGTGACAGACCAGCACTGGGAGTAGCCATGTAACCCAGCAGAGTGAAGCTGTGACAGACCAGCACTGGGAGTAGCCATGTAACCCAGCAGAGTGAAGCTGTGACAGACCAGCACTGGGAGTAGCCATGTAACCCAGCAGAGTGAAGCTGTGACAGACCAGCACTGGGAGTAGCCATGTAACCCAGCAGAGTGAAGCTGTGACAGACCAGCACTGGGAGTAGCCATGTAACCCAGCAGAGTGAAGCTGTGACAGACCAGCACTGGGAGTAGCCATGTAACCCAGCAGAGTGAAGCTGTGACAGACCAGCACTGGGAGTAGCCATGTAACCCAGCAGAGTGAAGCTGTGACAGACCAGCACTGGGAGTAGCCATGTAACCCAGCAGAGTGAAGCTGTGACAGACCAGCACTGGGAGTAGCCATGTAACCCAGCAGAGTGAAGCTGTGACAGACCAGCACTGGGAGTAGCCATGTAACCCAGCAGAGTGAAGCTGTGACAGACCAGCACTGGGAGTAGCCATGTAACCCAGCAGAGTGAAGCTGTGACAGACCAGCACTGGGAGTAGCCATGTAACCCAGCAGAGTGAAGCTGTGACAGACCAGCACTGGGAGTAGCCATGTAACCCAGCAGAGTGAAGCTGTGACAGACCAGCACTGGGAGTAGCCATGTAACCCAGCAGAGTGAAGCTGTGACAGACCAGCACTGGGAGTAGCCATGTAACCCAGCAGAGTGAAGCTGTGACAGACCAGCACTGGGAGTAGCCATGTAACCCAGCAGAGTGAAGCTGTGACAGACCAGCACTGGGAGTAGCCATGTAACCCAGCAGAGTGAAGCTGTGACAGACCAGCACTGGGAGTAGCCATGTAACCCAGCAGAGTGAAGCTGTGACAGACCAGCACTGGGAGTAGCCATGTAACCCAGCAGAGTGAAGCTGTGACAGACCAGCACTGGGAGTAGCCATGTAACCCAGCAGAGTGAAGCTGTGACAGACCAGCACTGGGAGTAGCCATGTAACCCAGCAGAGTGAAGCTGTGACAGACCAGCACTGGGAGTAGCCATGTAACCCAGCAGAGTGAAGCTGTGACAGACCAGCACTGGGAGTAGCCATGTAACCCAGCAGAGTGAAGCTGTGACAGACCAGCACTGGGAGTAGCCATGTAACCCAGCAGAGTGAAGCTGTGACAGACCAGCACTGGGAGTAGCCATGTAACCCAGCAGAGTGAAGCTGTGACAGACCAGCACTGGGAGTAGCCATGTAACCCAGCAGAGTGAAGCTGTGACAGACCAGCACTGGGAGTAGCCATGTAACCCAGCAGAGTGAAGCTGTGACAGACCAGCACTGGGAGTAGCCATGTAACCCAGCAGAGTGAAGCTGTGACAGACCAGCACTGGGAGTAGCCATGTAACCCAGCAGAGTGAAGCTGTGACAGACCAGCACTGGGAGTAGCCATGTAACCCAGCAGAGTGAAGCTGTGACAGACCAGCACTGGGAGTAGCCATGTAACCCAGCAGAGTGAAGCTGTGACAGACCAGCACTGGGAGTAGCCATGTAACCCAGCAGAGTGAAGCTGTGACAGACCAGCACTGGGAGTAGCCATGTAACCCAGCAGAGTGAAGCTGTGACAGACCAGCACTGGGAGTAGCCATGTAACCCAGCAGAGTGAAGCTGTGACAGACCAGCACTGGGAGTAGCCATGTAACCCAGCAGAGTGAAGCTGTGACAGACCAGCACTGGGAGTAGCCATGTAACCCAGCAGAGTGAAGCTGTGACAGACCAGCACTGGGAGTAGCCATGTAACCCAGCAGAGTGAAGCTGTGACAGACCAGCACTGGGAGTAGCCATGTAACCCAGCAGAGTGAAGCTGTGACAGACCAGCACTGGGAGTAGCCATGTAACCCAGCAGAGTGAAGCTGTGACAGACCAGCACTGGGAGTAGCCATGTAACCCAGCAGAGTGAAGCTGTGACAGACCAGCACTGGGAGTAGCCATGTAACCCAGCAGAGTGAAGCTGTGACAGACCAGCACTGGGAGTAGCCATGTAACCCAGCAGAGTGAAGCTGTGACAGACCAGCACTGGGAGTAGCCATGTAACCCAGCAGAGTGAAGCTGTGACAGACCAGCACTGGGAGTAGCCATGTAACCCAGCAGAGTGAAGCTGTGACAGACCAGCACTGGGAGTAGCCATGTAACCCAGCAGAGTGAAGCTGTGACAGACCAGCACTGGGAGTAGCCATGTAACCCAGCAGAGTGAAGCTGTGACAGACCAGCACTGGGAGTAGCCATGTAACCCAGCAGAGTGAAGCTGTGACAGACCAGCACTGGGAGTAGCCATGTAACCCAGCAGAGTGAAGCTGTGACAGACCAGCACTGGGAGTAGCCATGTAACCCAGCAGAGTGAAGCTGTGACAGACCAGCACTGGGAGTAGCCATGTAACCCAGCAGAGTGAAGCTGTGACAGACCAGCACTGGGAGTAGCCATGTAACCCAGCAGAGTGAAGCTGTGACAGACCAGCACTGGGAGTAGCCATGTAACCCAGCAGAGTGAAGCTGTGACAGACCAGCACTGGGAGTAGCCATGTAACCCAGCAGAGTGAAGCTGTGACAGACCAGCACTGGGAGTAGCCATGTAACCCAGCAGAGTGAAGCTGTGACAGACCAGCACTGGGAGTAGCCATGTAACCCAGCAGAGTGAAGCTGTGACAGACCAGCACTGGGAGTAGCCATGTAACCCAGCAGAGTGAAGCTGTGACAGACCAGCACTGGGAGTAGCCATGTAACCCAGCAGAGTGAAGCTGTGACAGACCAGCACTGGGAGTAGCCATGTAACCCAGCAGAGTGAAGCTGTGACAGACCAGCACTGGGAGTAGCCATGTAACCCAGCAGAGTGAAGCTGTGACAGACCAGCACTGGGAGTAGCCATGTAACCCAGCAGAGTGAAGCTGTGACAGACCAGCACTGGGAGTAGCCATGTAACCCAGCAGAGTGAAGCTGTGACAGACCAGCACTGGGAGTAGCCATGTAACCCAGCAGAGTGAAGCTGTGACAGACCAGCACTGGGAGTAGCCATGTAACCCAGCAGAGTGAAGCTGTGACAGACCAGCACTGGGAGTAGCCATGTAACCCAGCAGAGTGAAGCTGTGACAGACCAGCACTGGGAGTAGCCATGTAACCCAGCAGAGTGAAGCTGTGACAGACCAGCACTCGGAGTAGCCATGAAACCCAGCAGAGTGAAGCTGTGACAGACCAGAATTGGGAGTACCATGTAACCCAGCAAAGTGAAGCTGTGACAGACCAGCACTGGGAGTACCATGTAACCCAGCAGAGTGAAGCTATGACAGACCAGCACTGGGAGTAGCCATGTAACCCAGCAGAGTGAAGCTGTGACAGACCAGCGCTGGGAGTAGCTATGTAACCCAGCAGAGTGAAGCTGTGACAGACCAGCACTGGGAGTAGCCATGTAACCCAGCAGAGTGAAGCTGTGACAGACCAGCACTGGGAGTAGCCATATAACCCAGCAGAGTGAAGCTGTGACAGACCAGCACTGGGAGTAGCCATGTAACCCAGCAGAGTGAAGCTGTGATACACCAGTACTGGGAGTAGCCATGTAACCCAGCAGAGTGAAGCTGTGACAGACCAGCACTGGGAGTAGCCATGTAACCCAGCAGAGTGAAGCTGTGACAGACCAGCACTGGGAGTAGCCATGTAACCCAGCAGAGTGAAGCTGTGACAGACCAGCACTGGCAGTAGCCATGTAACCCGCAGAGTAAAGCTGTGAGAGTCCAGCACTGGGAGTAGCCATGTAACCCAGCAGAGTGAAGCTGTGACAGACCAGCACTGGGAGTAGCTATGTAACCCAGCAGAGTGAAGCTTTGATGGACCAGCACTGGGAGTAGCCATGTAACCCAGCAAAGTGAAGCTGTGACAGACCAGCACTGGAAGTAGCCACGTAACCCAGCAGAGTGAAGCTGTGACAGACCAGCACTGGGAGTAGCCATGTAACCCAGCAGAGTGAAGCTGTGACAGACCAGCACTCGGAGTAGCCATGTAACCCAGCAGAGTGAAGCTGTGACAGACCAGCACTGGGAGTAGCCATGTAACCCAGCAGAGTGAAGCTGTGACAGACCAGCACTGGGAGTAGCCATGTAACCCAGCAGAGTGAAGCTGTGACAGACCAGCACTGGCAGTAGCCATGTAACCCAGCAGAGTGAAGCTGTGACAGACCAGCACTGGGAGTAGCCATGTAACCCAGCAGAGTGAAGCTGTGACAGACCAGCACTGGGAGTAGCCATGTAACCCAGCAGAGTGAAGCTGTGACAGACTAGCACTGGCAGTAGCCATGTAACCCCACAGAGTGAAGCTGTGACAGACCAGCACTGGGAGTATCCATGTAACCCAGCAGAGTGAAGCTGTGACAGACCAGCACTGGGAGTAGCCATGTAACCCAGCAGAGTGAAGCTGTGACAGACCAGCAGTGGGAGTAGCCATGTAACCCAGCAGAGTGAAGCTGTGACAGACCAGCACTGGGAGTAGCCATGTAACCCAGCAGAGTGAAGCTGTGACAGACCAGTGCTGGGAGTAGCCATGTAACCCAGCAGAGTGAAGCTGTGACAGACCAGCACTGGGAGTAGCCATGTAACCCAGCAGAGTGAAGCTGTGACAGACCAGCACTGGGAGTAGCCATGTAACCCAGCAGAGTGAAGATGTGACAGACCAGCACTCGGAGTAGCCATGTAACCCAGCAGAGTGAAGCTGTGACAGACCAGCACTCGGAGTAGCCATGTAACCCAGCAGAGTGAAGCTGTGACAGTATAGCACTGGGAGTAGCCATGTAACCCAGCAGAGTGAAGCTGTGACAGACCAGCACTGCGAGTAGCCATGTAAACCAGCAGAGTGAAGCTGTGACAGACCAGCACTGGGAGTAGCCATGTAACCCAGCAGAGTGAAGCTGTGACAGATCAGCACTGGGAGTAGCCATGTAACCCAGCAGAGTGAAGCTGTGACAGACCAGCACTGGGAGTAGCCATGTAACCCAGCAGAGTGAAGCTGTGACAGACCAGCACTGGGAGTGGCCATGTAACCCAGCAGAGTGAAGCTGTGACAGACCAGTACTGGGAGTAGCCATATAACCCAGCAGAGTGAAGCTGTGACAGACCAGCACTGGGAGTAGCCATGTAACCCAGCAGAGTGAAGCTGTGACAGGCCAGCACTCGGAGTAGCCATGTAACCCAGCAGAGTGAAGCTGTGACAGACCAGCAGTGGGAGTAGCCATGTAACCCAGCAGAGTGAAGCTGTGACAGACCAGCACTGGGAGTAGCCATGTAACCCAACAGAGTGAAGCTGTAACATACCAGCACTGGGAGTAGCCATGTAACCCAGCAGAGTGAAGCTGTGACAGACCAGCACTGGGAGTAGCCATGTAACTCAGCAGAGTGAAGCTGTGACAGACCAGCACTGGGAGTGGCCATGTAACCCAGCAGAGTGAAGCTGTGACAGACCAGTACTGGGAGTAGCCATGTAACCCAGCAGAGTGAAGCTGTGACAGACCAGCACTGGGAGTAGCCATGTAACCCAGCAGAGTGAAGCTGTGACAGACCAGCACTGGGAGTAGCCATGTAACGCAACAGAGTGAAGCTGTGACAGACCAGCACTGGGAGTAGCCATGTAACCCAGCAGAGTGAAGCTGTGACAGACCAGCACTGGGAGTAGCCATGTAACCCAGCAGAGTGAAGCTGTGACAGACCAGCACTGGGAGTAGCCATGTAACCCAGCAGAGTGAAGCTGTGACAGACCAGCACTGGGAGTAGCCATGTAACCCAGCAGAGTGAAGCTGTGACAGACCAGCAATGGGAGTAGCCATGTAACCCAGCAGAGTGAAGCTGTGACAGACCAGCACTGGGAGTGGCCATGTAACCCAGCAGAGTGAAGCTGTGACGGACCAGCACTGGGAGTAGCCATGTAACCCAGCAGAGTGAAGCTGTGACAGACCAGCACTGGGAGTACCCATGTAACCCAGCAGAGTGAAGCTGTGACAGACCAGCACTGGGAGTAGCCATGTAACCCAGCAGAGTGAAGCTGTGACAGACCAGCACTCGGAGTAGCCATGTAACCCAGCAGAGTGAAGCTGTGACAGACCAGCAGTGGGAGTAGCCATGTAACCCAGCAGAGTGAAGCTGTGACAGACCAGCAGTGGGAGTAGCCATGTAACCCAGCAGAGTGAAGCTGTGACAGACCAGCACTGGGAGTAGCCATGTAACCCAGCAGAGTGAAGCGATGAGAGACCAGTACTGGGAGTAGCCATGTAACCCAGCAGAGTGAAGCTGTGACAGACCAGCACTGGGACTAGCCATGTAACCCAGCAGAGTGAAGCTGTGACTGGCCAGCACTGGGAGTGGCCATGTAACTTAGCAGAGTGAAGCTGTGACAGAGCAGCACTCGGAGTAGCCATGTAACCCAACAGAGTGAAGCTATGAGAGACCAGCACTCGGAGTAGCCATGTAACCCAGCAGAGTGAAGCTGTGACAGACCAGCACTGGGAGTAGCCATGTAACCCAGCAGAGTGAAGCTGCGACAGACCAGCACTGGGAGTAGCCATGTAACCCAGCAGAGTGAAGCTGTGATACACCAGTACTGGGAGTAGCCATGTAACCCAGCAGAGTGAAGCTGTGACAGACCAGCACTGGGAGTAGCCATGTAACCCAGCAGAGTGAAGCTGTGACAGGCCAGCACTCGGAGTAGCCATGTAACCCGCAGAGTGAAGCTGTGAGAGTCCAGCACTGGAAGTAGCCATATAACCCAGCAGAGTGAAGCTGTGACAGACCAGCACTGGGAGTAGCCATGTAACCCAGCAGAGTGAAGCTGTGACAGACCAGCACTGGGAGTAGCCATGTAACCCAGCAGAGTGAAGCTGTGACAGACCAGCACTGGAAGTAGCCATGTAACCCAGCAGAGTGAAGCTGTGACAGACCAGCACTTGGAGTAACCATGTACCCCAGCAGAGTGAAGCTGTGACAGACCAGCACTGGCAGTAGCCATGTAACCCAGCAGAGTAAAGCTGTGACAGACCAGCACTGGGAGTAGCCAGACAACAGTCAACCAGGCAAATCCCCTGTTTTCATCATTCTTGACAAGCTTATTCTTTCTCTTGAGTAAGTACTGCCTGATTAGCTGCTGTCTAACCTAACCTCAAAATATCTCCCTGAATTCTTCAGCTGTAAATCATCAGCATTTATTTATTATTTCCCTTCAAGTGTTTGGCAGTGCCCTATATAGACTCAGACACCTTGAGTGACATTTTTCCTGTAAAAGCACCCTTAAAATGTCACCCATATCTAGTTGTACACAGGGCAACTAGTTTGCAGTAACAAGCACTGCTCCCAGAGTTACAACCCACATACTCCTGACATTACTTTACATTCTCACTGCAACCATCTAATCAATAAAAAGGAACTATTACCATGGATATGGACTTTCCCAGTATCTCCTTTACCAGCTTGGTGGATATGGGAATCCTGAGGCAATGTAGAAATTACCTCATGTTTACTGACAGCCAGGTAATTCTCAAACAAACTGATATGATATGTGAGAGATATATTTGCATAATGTCACTGGAGGCAAAGGTCTCGCATAAAAGTACTCTTAAAGTCAATCAGCTTGTCAGTAGCACACATGCTGCACCCATCATAGGTTCTATAGTTCATAGGTAGGTACTAGGCTTTCTGCCCAAGGGCATTTATAAGCCTAGCCATAATGTGTTGGCTTTCGCCTCCCTTTTAAATTAGTTTCCTGTGCCTCTGTCAAGCAGGGCCACTGAAGTGATCCCAGGGGTAAATTTACGATTTCCCATCCACTTGTCAAGATTCCTCTTGAAGAGAGTCAGCGAGGGGCTCTGCCTAATATAGACTGGGATTTTATTCCAGAGCAAGGGAAGTCTCTGGGACAGGAATCTATCCCTCCAGCATGTCCTGTTTATTATTATACTGAGGTTTAATTCACTAGAGCGTGTGGCTCTAAGAGATTTGGTTTTCTTGAGGTGGAGCATGTCCATTAATTCTGGGTTGGACATGGCCTTATACGTCAGACAGAGATACACAATTCAAAGCAGACACATAGACCCTAATATGCTGAGGTACTTAAATGTAATCTTTCTAAACCCCAAAGACCTCCTAGATAAAGTACACATAACAAATAACCTCAGCAGCCCTAAATGCAATCTTTCAAAACAAGACTCACATCAACTCATATGGCAATATCTCATAGAGCCTCTACTTCTAAGTCCACAAGGCAAGCCTCAGCACAATCCAACATTCTGGTCATTGGAGACTCCACTGTGAGATATACTGATGTCTCTCTCACCAGGATGAGAAAGGAGAAAGTCAGGGTCAGTTGCTTATCAGGGGCCAGGATCCACGCACGCACTCAGGCATTGGACCAGTATGACTTAGTCACACTCCATCTGGGTGTAAATGATCTGAGACATACTTCCCTAGACTATATGAAGAGAGACATCATGCAGCTTTCAGAATATGTGTCCCAGGCTGGTATGAGCCTAGCATTGAGCAGCATTTTACCTTCTCCAAGATGACTAACTTTAATAATAGGCGTGTTTTCTGGTGTCATACTAAGGGGGTGCAATACCTGACAGAATGGAAGGAGATGATAACAGACTATGCTGCTTTGCCAGGGATGGTCTGCACCTCTCTCCTCTAGGCTTTTGAATATTATCTACACCATTGTCCTCCCACATAGTGCTTATTTTTGTCAATGCCAAATTGAAAGTACTTCTGATATTGCAAATCAAAACCAAGAATATTTAAATGTATTACTACTCAATGCTAGAGCCTAAACAAAAAACTCCACTCACTACAAGCTCTCCTCACCCTACAGAATGCTAATGTCTTTGTGTTCACTGAGCCATGGTTTAAAGATGTGGAGAGCACACCAGTAGTGTAAAGCTATAATGCCTTCCACACATTTAGACAAGCTACTACACAGACAAGGACAGAAGGTGGAGGTGTCTCATTTACATAAAAAAATAAATATATCTCAGGGCTGGTCAAATAGGACTATGCAGTGAACTTCCCCATGTTCAAATCACTGTACACAAAATTGCAATCCACTTCCTTGCAAGCTATAGGTCCTCCTCTGTTTTTATTTATTTATTTAACACTTGTTTACCGGGAAAGTCCAACTGGGACAGAGCCCATTTTCAGTTAAGGCCCAGAAAGAAATGCTCCAGAAGCACCTCTATGACCCAGGAAACCCATAACGTATTTAAGCTTATTGGAAGCACTCATCACTGAACCCAATGCTATATTCTTGGGTGACTAATTGGCCCACTATTAACTGAGACTCATATATGACACCAAACACGCAGGCACAGAGATTCCTGGATTTTATAAAAACAAACTCCCTGGACCAGATTGTCAATACACTGGCCAGGGGTGGAAATATACTGTATCTGGTCCTCACTAATATGAGGGAGCGCTGCACACCCCTTGGTGTAATGCCATCTTTGGTAAGGGCAGACCACAAAATGGCCTCCATTGAAGTAAAACTAAAACCTGGAACCTCAGCTAGCCCTGGAATGTTCAGGAACTACTCTAAGGCTAACGTCCTACTATTAAGTGATAACCTGGCAAGATGTCAAGCCCCTATAAACCCTGAGAACACTGCTGCCTACATGAAACTGTTCACAGAAAACCTATACAAGCATGTTAATAGCTAAATAGATGTTGTGCCCACCAGGAAGAAGTACAGAAGTAAGTAAAAAAAACAAGCTGCTCTGATGTGATCACAACATCAACAGGCTGTATAACAGAAGGAAGAAAATCATGGCAAAACTTAGGAGGTGTAGCACCAAGCATGATAAAAGCATCCTCATCAAATTAAACAAATAACTCAGAGGACAAGTAAAGTCTACCAAAGCCAAATTTGAGGTAAATTTGGCCTCCCAGGTCAAGGACAACCACAAGGCATTATTTAGCTATGTCCGCAATCTCAGAGGCAATACATGATTGTGTGGAGATCTAATTGTTAATGGAACCATCTATACTGATCCAGAAGATATAGCAAACCTACTGGCCAATAAATTCAGCTCTAACTTTACCCCTCTCTCCCTCTCAACCTCCCCTCAGGAAATACCATCAAATATAACTCCACTAATATTGCTAAGAAACAGTTCCTTAATGCTCTTTCCAATGCCAAGAACACTGCATCAATGGGCCCAAAAAATATCCCAGAATGCCTTCTAATAAGCATGAAACAAAACCTATCTGGATATCTGGAATTAGTATTTAACTGTAGCCTCTAAACAGGCTTTGTGCCAAACGAATGGAGAACAGCAGCAGTCCGACATCTGCATTAAGGTGGGCCATCTACAGACCCTATAAACTACAGACAGATGAGTCTCACTAGTCTCATATGCAAAGCCATGGAAAGAATTACCATGGAAATGATCAATAATGGCATGGGAAACCTCCAGACACTGGACCCAACCCAATTTAGTTTCACTGAGGGCAGGTTATACCTACTCAACCTGGTGAACTTCTTTGAGAAGGTCACCAAAGCAATGGATGACGGCAAAATGGTTCACACTACCTACCTTGACCTGACTAAGGCATTTGACACAAAACCCAAGTCGGGCATTGTTAACAGACTCATGAGGTTCGGCATAAACCCTTATGCCACCCTGATGGATAGTCAGCTGGCTCACAGACAGGACCCAGGAAGTTAGATCTGGGGCATCCACCTCTACAAAGAGGCCAGTCACAAGTGGGGTCCCTCAGGGATTGGTCCTGGGACTGTAGCTTTTTTGGCATTTACTTCTCTGAAGTTGAGGCCAATATCAATGGCCTCTGCTGCCTAAATTTGCAGATGATTGCAAATTAGGAGTGGTCATAAGAGTTGACCCAGTAGTCAGGGACTCGAGGACATACATAGACAATAATATAGCTTTTGACTATCATGAGTTCACAATAGTGAGGAAATCATTCTATGTTGTGAAACTTGTAAACAAAGTATGGCATTTAGGCCTAAGGAAGTCATTGCTCCACTGTATTCGGCATTCATCAGACCTATCATTGAGTACAATGCCTCCTTTGATATGTACCTAACCAGGCACATCCAGCAATTGGAACGGCCACAGAGGTTCCTCTCTAAAAGAATAGAGGGTGTAAGTAACATGTCCTTTGCAGACCAATTCAAGGCCCTATCCCTGTATTCTGTCTCCTACAGGCTTTTGAGGGGAGATATATGCCTTGCATACAGGGCTTTGTCCGACCCCACTCTGATGGACCTCCTGTATATCCACAAAACAAACAGCACCAGAATTACCCATTATAAAGACTTAAACCTCACCTGTGATATAAATAGGACCTGCTGGAGAAAGTATGCACTCCAGACCCTATTCCTTCTCTGGAACAGACTCCCCATCCACATGAAGCAGAATTCCTCTCTAAGTCAATTCAAGTGTAACTTGGACAATTAGATGGGGGAACAGGAAATTCATCCCTGGTTTTGCACCTGTCTCTGATGGACACAGGCACAGCCTGTAAATGATTCATCTCCCAGGCCCCTGCTTGTAAACGTTTAACTCCCAAGCCCCTGGTTACACTTATCAAGGGTACCAGAACTTGTCAGAGATTTGAGATGCATGGCTAAGCTTAAAAGGGCCCTTGCGGTCATTAGACTAGTACACACATAAGCCTATGAACATAGTCCCACATATTATTAAACAAGCCATAAAGGTTACAGAGACCTCCTTAAAATATTTTATCATTTTCCTGTGGATTCTTCAGACATGCTGTAATCATCTCTAACTTCAAGTGGTTATTTTTGCGTTAATTGTTTGAGGAGTGTGTGCCTTAAACATGATGGAAAGTTGTTTTGTGTATACTGCCAGTTTCTGTTGCTTTTTGCATAGATAATTTAAGTCGTGTGCAAATTCTTTTACCATCCATGCATAGCATTTCTTTTCAACAATATTTAATCACAAGAAGCACTTACAAAGTCAAATCAAAACAAACCAAGGTACTTTGATAAAAATACAAAAGCATTCATATCAGAAATACAAATAAATTACTTATCAGCTGACATAGCTTAGTACTAGAACACATCCCGTAAATAGATAGCATCTGTTTCTGTCTTTGTTCACTCCTTATCTTCTGAAATAGTCATGCTTAGGCATCCTTTCCTACTTGGCTAATATCCCAGAACTTAGATAATCATCTTCTACAGTTATCTAATCCCTGTAATGGAAGAAGGAAAAAACATTTATTCATATATTTTGCATCTCTTTACCAGCATACTCCTGTTCATCCTGTCAGATATATCATAAACAGTTTGATAAATACCTCCCAAGTTTGTCTGTCGTAGGACTTTTTATTTTGAGTTACAGCTTCTTTTTTAACTTGCATTACCATCAAGTCCAAAAGTGCAATCTCACGTTTTTGCAAACTTTCCAAGCTATGTGAAAATTATTTCCTAGATAAGTAAAATTGTTTTATAAGTAGCTCTTCTTCAAATTTCTGAAGATCTTCTTTATGTTCATTCATTTCTTGACATTCCCAGGACACACAGCTGCATATACCCCGCCCCCATCTACGATACCTTTAACATTTGCAGTCAGCCCGTGGATATGTGCCTCACTTTAGCTAGCATATAAAATACCTATGTGGGCAATTACAATTCTGAACCTCTAGAAGTTTGTAGAATAATTTGGGAGTACACATAGCTTTACCCAGTCTTTGCAGCATGTGGGAGACGTACTTCTGTTACCTAAACCGTTTTCACTTTTTTTGATATTTTCTTTTCCTTGAGATGAATTGATCAATAAGATCTGCTTACTTATCCTTTGATTGATGAGCCCACCCCCTTCCTTCTAAGAAAACCTTAACTAACTCTGAGGTGTAACCATCCTCTCTATCCAAACCATTTGTTTTCTTAAATGTAGCTGCTAGTCTTATATAACTAAATCCATCTAAATCAATTAAACTCTATTTATTCTTAGTGTTCTCCCTTTTTTTAGCATTTCTTCTGTATATCTAAGTTTTAATTCATTCATTTTTAATTTAACATTAATTAAATCTGTTATCCAGGGGCTGGCAAATGGCTTCATAGCAGCCAACACATGGTTCAGTAAGAGAAGCATACAAGAGTGGCCAACATACAACTCAGGTAGACGTGCTCCTAGTAAGCAAATGGTAGTGAGGTAGAATCAGAGGTAGGAAAGTCATCCCCACTGAAGCAAAACCAATGCTGGCCACAGTCAGCTGCATGCAACAGTCAGAGAAAGCTCTAGGGTCAACAGACACCAGGATGAAGATGAAGAAGATGACTGCAATTAAAAAAAAGGGAGTTTGAGGATATACTCAGGGCTATAGATCCTCAGGAAGAAGAGAAGATGGTTGGAGCTGAAGCAGAATGGCAACATTTTAGAACATGTGCAGTATCTATAGAACAAATGTGCGGATGAGCCAGGTATGAAATGGTGTATATTAGGAAAGCTGGTGGTAGAATGTAGAAGTCCAGGAAGTCATCAAAAGAAAGGAGGAGTGCAGGAAGAAATGGGAGATAGAAAAGACTTCCCAGGCTAGGAAGGACTACTGGTTGGCTAACAAAGAAGCTAAGAAAGAAGTTGCAATAACAAAGAATAGGGCATCGAAGGCACTCTACCATCTTCTGGAAAGTGACTCAGTAAGGGGCACAAAGAAACTATATCAGGATGCAAGGCAAAGAGAGACAAAGAAGATAGTCAGACAGCCTTCATAAGGGATGCCAGCAACAACCTGCTTACCAGTCCACAGGACATCAAAGGCAGATGGAAGGGAGTATTTTCAGCAGCTTCTGAATGAAGAAAACCCCACAGAAGCTGTACTGCCCCAGAAACAGCCTACAATGAGAGAAGAAGAGGAGCCCACCTTAGAAGAAGTAAGAACAGCACTAAGGAAGATGAAGTCAGGGAAAGCAGCAGGCTCAGATGAGGTGACAGCAGATATGATACAGATGCTGGGTGAGATAGGGGTGAAATGGCTCCTGAGGGTACTAATAGCAGTGTGGAGAGAAAGGTGTATCCCAGGTGATTGGAGAATAAGCATACTCCTGCTAGTGTACAAGTACAAAGGGGACATCCACAACTATGGGCAGTACAGGGGTATCAAGCCCAAGTCACACTGCATGAAAGTTCTGGGGAGGGTGATTGATAAAGCAATACAGAGAGTAGCAAAAAGTAAGATGAAAGATGAGCAATGTGATTTCAGATCAAGATGCAGTAGAACCAACCTGATGTTCGCAGTGAGACAGATAGTGGAGTGGACGCTAGACATAAGTCCAACTGGGCATTTTTAAACTTGGAGAAAGCATATGACAAGATCCCAAGAAAGTCAATATGGGCAGTCCTGCAATGGTTTCAAGTCCTAGAAACAGTGGTAGAATTAGTGTAGGTTATATGCAAGGACCCCGTGAGACAAGTATGAACAGTGTTTGGACTCATTGAGTAGCTCCCAAAGGGAGTGGGGGTGCATCAGGGTTCAGCTCTGAGCCCACTGCTATTCATACTGGTGATGGACTCCATTAGCAAACAGGCCAGACATGACAGATCAACAAAGCTGCTGTATGCAGGTTATTTGGCATTACAAGCAGATTCTGAACAGGAACTTCAGCATATAATAGGGGAATGGAAAACTGAAGTCACACAGGATGAAACTGAGGACAGTCAAGACAGTTGTCACTGCATCAAATGGAGAAATTGAAAGAAGCTGAAAACTGAGATAGACAAGAAAACAGTGGAACGGGTTAACAGTTTCAAGTTTCTGGGAGGGGTGGTTGAGGAGAAGGGAGGTCTGAATGCGGAGGTTAAAGTTAGAATCAGAAGGGCTGCAGCCAACTATCACAGGGTGTCTGGGGTAGTTTATGACAGAAGAATGCCAAAGAAACTGATAAGTAAGGTGTACAAAACAGTGGTGTGACCAGTTCTTTCTGGGCAGTAAAGGCAGAGCAGTTAAGGAAGCTAGAGGTGATGGAACTGAGATGGGTGGTAGGATGCAGACTGGGACAAGACAAAGAAGTGAGGACATCAAAGCAGAAGCCGGAGTAGCTTCCATTTCAGAGAAGGTCAAAGAAACAGATTACAGTGATTCAGGCACATTTACAGGAAAGCAGAAAATGATTTAGTGAAAACAATTTGGGAGAGACAGGAAGAAGGCAAGAGGTGACAAGGATGTCCAGCAAAGAAATGGATGGATTTTATGACAGATAGTCATGACTGTCGAAGAAGGCAGGAGAGTGGCACCAAATCAAGAAAGGCAGCAACAGCTGATGCAACACCCTAACCCCATGCAGAAAAGTGGAAAAAGGGGTTGATGATGATGATGATGATGATGATGATGATGATGATGATGATGATAATGATGAGGAGGAGAAGGAGGAAGATGATGGTGATGATGATGATGATGATGGTAATGCTGATGATGATGATGATGATGACGACGATGATGATGACAATGATGATGATGATAACGATGATGATGATGATGATGATGATGATGGTGGTCCAGGGTAGGACACTGATCCTAGTGGAGCAGCTTCTGGCCAACACAGTGCTTTCAAAAAACAATGGTAAATAGAAAAGCAATACATATATAAACATTGCACAAGAAAACAATATTGGTTAGATCCCTTAATCTACATTCCTTTGCAGTATTTACCTCGTATCTGTACACTTTATATACAGCCTGTGTGAATGTCTTGCCATTTTGTGTCTGATTGTGATTCTGTAGTTCTTTTACTGCTTCACTCAGCTGATGCATGCATCTGTCTTCCCTGTGATTATTTCCACACGCTACCCAAAACATGACGGTTCCACAAATAAGTGGCAATCCTGCCTGCATTTCAGACAGATGTTTCCACTTATCTTTATAAAGTTAACTTTGGAATGAATACAGCAGTCTCATCTGTGTTGCCCTAAAATATCCAGGAAGATCGTGTGTACTAAGTTCTCTATTCCCTGGACATAATTATCTTCTAAAGGCTACATTAGGTCTTTTGTTGTCTCAGGGAAATTCTGGGAGACTTTTTAACACATCAGAGAACTTACGTTGTGAGGGTATTCAAAATACCTATCCTACATAAAACACTAAAGATAAGATAAGTGTTTTATCTCATGTACTTTGTTGTCCAAATCCATTGATATCAGACTCCATCTACATACTGTTGGTCTTAACTTCTCAAATGCTTTCATAATATGAATACGTAACTTAGTGAACCATCATCCCTGCTGCTCAGATACCCAAATAGTCTCTTTTCAGCTCCTCCCTGGTTAGATCTGATCACAAACTAATCACCTTGGAAATCCACATCCCTCCCACCCACCCCCCCTGCAAAGGTAACCACCATGAAAAACTTCTCCAAAGCTAACTTTGGGGTCCTAAAATCAGAGGTGGCTAACTTCACGGCACCCATGCAAATGGAGATCAGTTGCATGACTGCCAAATCATACACCAATGCACTGTACGAACACGTACACAAATGCATGGATCTCACCATACCCAATAAAACCAAGATGCTCTCCTCCAAAAAAAGGAAGCCAATCTGGTGGTCCCCCGCATAAACAAACTCTACAACAAAAGGAGGAAACTGATGAAGAATAAGATAAACTCCCAAGACTGGAAAAACTCCCTTATCAGCCTCACAAAAAGTTGAGATCCCTCATCAAATCCTCTAAAGCTAGCTATGAAAACAGAATTGCATCAGATAATAAAGATAACCACAAGGCCTTCTATAGTTATGTAAAGAATCTCCATGGCAATACCCAGATTTGCTCTGAGCTACTGCACAATGGTACCTCCTATACCGAGCCAACAAATATTGCCAATATACTGGCTGACAGATTCAGTGCCTACTTTACCCCTCTCTCCCACCCTAAGGGGCCAGTCACAATACCAGTAGATTGCCAGGCACCCAGTATTACTGCTGCACAGGTTAAAACAGCACTGTCCAAAGCCAAGAATACAGCTTCTATGGGACCTAACAATATCCCTGGCTGTGTTCTACATGAACTACAGAGTGAATTGGCACCTTAGCTGTGTGCCCTGTTCAGTCACAGGCTTTGTCCCTACCGAATGGCATACTCTCCACAAAGGAGGAGCAACTACAGACCCTAGGAACTATCGCCCCATTAGCCTGACATGTCTGATATGCAAAGCTATGGAATGCATCATCATGGACCTAATAAAGAAGGATATAGGGAATCTCCAAACTCTGGATCCCACACAGTTTGGTTTTGTGAAGGGTAAATCATGCCTGCTCAACGTGGTCAACTTATCTGAGTCAGTCACCAGAGTTGTGGATGAAGGCAAGGTGGTTCATACAGCCTACCTTGATCTGGCCAAGGCCTTTGATACCATTCCCCACTCAGGAATCATAGAAAAACTCAGTAAGCTAGGCATCAACCCCTATATCACTAGGTGGGTTGCAAACTGACTCATAGGTAAAACCTACAGTGTGAAATTAGTTGACTCCAAATCAGACTGCCGACCAGTCACGAGTGGAGTCCCACAGGGTTCAGTCCTGGGTTCTCTCCTGTTTAGTATCTACTTCTCTGAAGTCCAGGCCAACACAAAGGGACTCTGGCTGACAAAGTTTGCAGATGATTGCAAGTTGGGAGCTATTATTAACTCCTCGAGTGATGTTGACATCCTACAGAAAGGCCTCACTGAGACCAACAACTGGTGTCAAAACCATGGCCTTAAGCTCAATGCAAAAAAATGTATCATCCCCTTTTGGGAAAAACCCAGTTCCCATGAATTACCACATTGATGGTAGTCCACTGAACACAGAAGGCGTTATAAGAGATCTGGGAACACAGGTTGACAGCAACCTCTCTTTTGACCACTTGCAACTGTGGTCAGAAAGTCCTTCTATGTGCACATCTCATTACTAAGGGTTTTGCATCCAGGAAGAAAGAGGTCATTGTCTCCCTCTACTCTTTCCTCATTAGGCCAATCATTGAGTATAATGCCCCACTTGGCATGTACCTCACTAAACACCTGCAACAACTGGAGAGGCCGCAAATGTACCACACAAAGAGGATCCTAGGCCTTAAACATTTGTCCTGTATGGACAGACTAAAAAACTCCAACTATTCTCTGTCTCATATTCCATACTTAGAGGCGATCTCTGCTTGATTTACAAAGCCATGTCTGATCCAGCTCTGTTGGAAATACTACATCTAAAGAAATCCCAGTCCATCCCCACCACATACTCCAGACACCTCAACCTCATTACCACAATCAACAGAATGTGCTGGAGGGACAGGTTGATAACCCAGAGACTGCCCGTGCTATGAAATAGACTTCCCATACATGTCAAGCAGAGCACCTCACTGGCCCTCTTCAAGAGAAATCTTGACGAGTGGATGGGAAATAGAAAATTCTCCCTGGGGATCACTCCAGTAGTTGTACTCGACAGAGGCACTGGAAACTAAGGTCGGGTGGCACAATGCCAGGGTAATCCTATGGGCTAGGCTTGTAAAGGCTCCAAGGCCATTAGGGTAAGAAGCAGGCTAGCAAGTACAGTAGATGCTCGGATAAACCAAACTTGATGAATTACGAAAAAATCCAGCACCCTGAGCATGAATAGCAAACATAAATTTATTTAGGAACCAGACCGGTTTCAGCAACAAGCTTTCTTCAGTGGCTGATTTGAAAAATACAGAAGAATCAAATATATAGACAATTTAAATAAGGTGATCTGACATCACTTTCTGGATATGCAAATATAGCCACATTCATTTTAAATCATCAAAATAAAATAATATATGACAGTGAAAATGTCTCAAAAATACAATATAAGGAAACTATGTTACAAAAAAGAACCAACATTAATAAAATAATAAAACATACCATATAAATGCTGGTAAACCTGGTGACAAACACGAAGTTTATATAATATATAACCATAAACAATGGCCAAACAATCAATTTATATATAATATAAAGAAACTGAAATAATGTATGAATAACAACAGAATGATTCATTATAGTTTGTCATTAAGACCTGGTGGAAATAAGCCACCTAATTTGACTGTCCATTTGGATTCTTTGCTGTCCAGTCTTTTATGCCATCCTGTTTTGTACATTCTGTTGCCAACAATTTTATCAATGCAAATAAATGAAAATTGGGCAGTTTTGTGTATAATAGAATGTTTATATAATGCATTGGTGGGTCTAGCATTTCTGATATCACCTAAATGTTCAGAAATGCGAATGCGAAATTGTCTGGATGTTTGTCCAATGTAAAACGCCCTGCATGTACATGTAGCTAAATAAATCACCCAGTCCATGCTACAGTTGGCAAAGTGTTTGATGTCATAAATCTTACCTGTATTTTTACTGGTAAATTCCTTTGTTGTGAAAACAAATTTGCAAAAGGCACAGTGACCACAAGGGTGGCAACCTGTTAGTTTCTCACCTGAAATGGTGGTGTGTGTCATAGAGGGTTGCTCTGAAATGATTTTTTTGTAATGCGAAAAGTGTGATCCCAAAGTTTTGCCCTTCCTATAAGAAAACAGACATCTATCATCAAGCCATTTTGCTAGATTTTTGTTGTTGGTTAGTATATTCCAATGATGATTGATTATGTCTTGTACTTGATAAGTATTTCTGCCAAAAGTGGTGACTAGTCTGGATGTTTCATCAGGTGATTCAACAGCCTTGGGTTTATAACATAACAGGGAATCTCTGGACATGTTGGCAGTCATGTTAACTGCTGAGTGAATGTCCGAAACATGATAACCCCTCTGTGTAAATCTGTTAGACAGATCATCCTGACAACAATGAAGATCATGGTTAGATGAACAAATTCTCTTAATTCTGATGAACTGTGATTTGGGTATGTTCTTGATGTGTTTCGGATGTAAACTAGAAGCATGTAGTAAACTGTTGTATTGTGGATATTTTCTGTGTACTGTGGTACGTACTGTGTTGTCCACTTCTCGAGAAAGATGTACATCCAAAAAGTCCATTTCGTGTGTGTCAAAATTGACTGTGAATCTAACACCCCATTTATTGCTGTTCAGATATTCAACAAATTCCTGAAGATATTCAGATCCTCCCTTCCAAACTAACCAGCAATCATCCAGATAACATCTCCAGATATCCATATCTGGCAGATATAGGTTATGCAGTTCATTGTATATTATCTGATCTTCTACATATCCCATGAAAAGGTCTGCATAAATGGGTGTGAAGGCCGCACCCATGGCAGTCCCCTGTATCTGGCAGTAACAACTGCCTTTGAAATAAAACACGTTCTTGGTAAGAACATGTTCCGCCATGCAAATCAATAGGATGTTAAATCCAGGACTGTATATGTTGATCTTCTGTAACCAATATTCAAGTGCAGTTAGACCTGCCCAATGTGGTATACTGGTATATAATGATGTAACGTCTAAGGTACACATCATCCAATGCTCGTCTAGCTGTGATTCTGAAACAATCTGAAGAAATTCCGTGGTGTCCTGTAGTCTGGCCCTAATATAACGTAGCAGTGGTTTGAGATATTGAGTCAAAAAGGCGGACAGAGGTTCAGTCAATGAACCAATGCCTGACACTATAGGTCTCCCTGGAGGTGTGGAATATGATTTATGAATCTTGGGTAATAAGTATAGGTATTGCTTGGCTGGGTCCTGAACAGTGAGATGAAATTTAGATTTGGTACTAATAATGCCTTCATCAACTGCTAGTTGCAAAAAATCATCAATTTCTTTTTTGAAATTCGGCGTGGGGTCAATGGGCATATGTAAATAGTGCTGAGTGTTGGACACTTGTCTTAAACCTTCAGCCCAGTAATAACTGGAGTTCATTACCACAATGGCCCCACCCTTGTCTGCAGGAATGATAGTGATGTCAGTGTTATTTTTGAGATTAATAAGAGCCTGTTGTTCATTGGTGTTCAGATTATTTCTGATACTGTACCAAGTACCCAACTGCTGATATAAATCCTCAATGACTGCATTCTGAAATATACCTACATGTTTGTCCATGGGAGGACAAAATTTGGATGGTAGAAATTTAAAGTCAGTAGATCTTTGAATAGTATCCTGCTGGTCAAAAAATATTTTAAGATTTAACTTTCTGCAAAAATTCATGACATCAAATACAAATGTACTTTCGTCAACAAAAAAAACAGGAATAAAACCAAGTCCTTTATTTAACAAGTGTTCTTCCATTGATGTTAATACATAATCTGAAATATTGTGTACATTTAAATTGTTGGTGTTCATTTGACTATTGATAAGAAAAGTTCTTCCAATGTTTTTATGCTTGCGTCCTCCCCTGTGTCTACGCCTAAAGGGCGACTCATGTTACATACCCGTTTAGGAGTGGGTGAATCTGACAATTGGATGGATTCGGTGTCCGTGGTGGATGATTCATCCCCTGAACTTCTGCTGGGTGATGAACCCCTCTTAAGAATGGATCTGGGTAGTTTCTTACGTGCATGTGTGAAATTCTTCGTACCCTCTGCAAAACGTACCCCTTTATGAAGCTCAAAGGGTTTGCCCCTTTGGTAATCTTCCATATCCCTTGAAAATTTCTTTAGTTTCTTTTCCATGAGAATTCTCTCAGAGCCCGACAATTCCTTGGATAGTTTATTCAACAATCCAGAAAAGGCAGGTTGACTCTCAAAAGATTTCAGCTCCTCACTCAGTTTTTGCACATCACAAATATTGGCTTGAATTGTTCTGTCATAATACGAAGAGAGAATGTTCACAAACCTCATAGCCAAATCCTGTTGTGCAGCATTCCACTCTTTCATGAGTACCTCATCCGGTTTGCCAACCAATGGTTGCACCTTGGTTCTGAGGCCTCTGGGAGCTATATTCTGATGTTTATATGCTTTGAATAATCTAGAATGCCATATGTTAGATCTTAGTATCTTGATTTTTTTAGCAAATTCAGTAAATAACATATCACAATCGTCAACTGGATCAATTGTTCCATCAGTAGAAGACCCCCTGTGAGATGCAATCCCAAAGATGTGTATGTCATCTTTGTCTGCACAAAGTCCTTTGACCATATTGTTAAGATCCATGACAATAAATTGTGTATGTCTGAGCCAAATGTGATGTCTATATAACCAATCCAAGAAAATCCACCAATTCTGGTAATCGTTAAGATAGTAAGACTGAGCTCCAAAGAATGTTGCCCCCTGATAAAATTCTCAAAGAAAAGAATGATGTGCTAATCCAAAATGGAGGGGCTGTTGAGAAGCAGAGGGCCGAAGAACACACACCAGGATGAGTAAAAAGACGGGGTAGTACTATGACCAAATTGTCCACTACTAAGGCACTTGAAGCACAGAAGTCAACAAAAACCAAAAACAATGTATAAGGAATGATTCTAATACTAATACAAAGGGAATGACGACTAGAAACAAACAATGCTAAAAAAGCGATTCATGAATTCATGAACCATGTATTCCTATGATATATGTTGGATAAAATAAACCTCCCAAAAACCTATAAGATGTATACATATCATATACCTATCTCATGAGATGTAAACTTGCATAAAAGCAACAAGACAAGATATTGTGATATGTCACTGTATGCAGTTCTTAGCTAATTAGTTGGAGAGGGGTATGCAATGTTTATATATCTCAACTAAAAGTGACAAAAAGAATTGCACCTGAAGTGCGATTGACAAAGTACTTCCCTAACCAAATGAACAATAAGCATTATAAACCAGCCTTCTTTGGTAAGGATGTGGAAAAATCTGCAAAAACACCCAGCAAACTAAATACAAAAACCTATTTAAGATGATACAGCGCATTATGAATAAATTCTGATTGAAATAATATATTTTGTCGTAATGCACGTCACATTATGAGACACCAACTAGAATCAACAATGTACCAATAGAGGATAAAGAAACAATGTCATACCTTGTATGCAAAAAATTTTTTGTGCCCAACCAAATAAATTCAGGGACAAGTACTGCTAGCAGTATCAAAGATCATATATCCAGATGTTGATAGGCAAAATGAAATGAAACCCCCTACCTGTTGAACAATTACCACAAGTGTGGTGCGTAATTATTTGTTTGCCACAAAAAATGGCAGAAACTCTTAACCAGGAATGACCTGTTAACTGGTATAGAGACACTGAGTGCAGCAATATAACTAAAATCCTGCAATAGTTTGTAAGATATTTTTAAACTAAAAAAATATACAACAGTGAAGGATAGCAGTAATGCAGAACTGTAAACCGTACTGCTGCTAATATGTAATAACCAAACTGAATGATAGAACGCTGTCATCAAATACAATATGCATTCATATGTACATCCAATTACAATCTTAAAGTTGATGTCCTAGACCCTACAAAAAGGCAGGCACATCCTGTGTGGACAAATGTATAAAAAATGTCCAAAAGAATGTCCGAAAAAATGTATATATTAAACAATACTTAGAGTCCTGGACGATGAAAGAGCCATCCAATGGCCAAAAAACGATAATCCCAAATTCAAGATGAATGGTTCTGTCCAAAACATTAATCCAAGATCATCCTATAAAACCCAAAACTTGAATGGCTCAGACTTGGTAATTTCGTTTTGAAAAAGAATCCCAAAGGTAACAGCTATGCAATAACCCAAAATGGCGTCCGAGTGAAACGCGGATGTTAAAAGACGACAGATGAGCCCCAAAAAACAGTCAAATGATGTTCCTAACTCCAACTCAGAGGTAGTAAGCACTGCCAAACAAGGATGAATAGTTAAAATGTACCTGTAGTAAAAAATGGTAGCCCAATGTCCTCCAAAATCGTTGAATGTTGTTACATGTTGATAGCAGAAATGCCTCAGGACTGATATGTTCCGAACGTGAATAAATCCAAATGATGGCAAAAGAATCCAAACAGTATACACACTAAGACTCAAAAAAAATGGTATGGTTTACCAACAAATGGTACTATGTAAATCCCAAACTCAGAGGGGAGAGATGAATCCCCAGCAAGAACACAGAATCCACTGTCAAAACCGCTACTCCTCAGACAACAACAGCCAGCAATAAATCACAAGGGTAAGAAGCAGGCTAGCAAGTACGGTAGATGCTCGGATAAACCAAACTTGATGAATTACGAAAAAATCCAGTACCCTGAGCATACATAAATTTATTTAGGAACCAGACCGGTTTCAGCAACAAGCTTTCTTCAGTGGCTGATTAGAAAACTACAGAAGAATCAAATATATAGAGAATTTAAATAAGGTGATCTGACATCACTTCCTGGATATGCAAAAACAGCCACATTCATTTTAAATCATCAAAATAAAATAATATATGACAGTGAAAATGTCTCAAAAATACAATATAAGGAAACTATGTTACAAAAAAGAACCAACATTAATAACAACAGAATGATTCATTATAGTTTGTCATTAAGACCTGGTGGAAATAAGCCTAGTACACACATATGAACCTATGAACCTATGAACCTATGAACCTATGAGCCTATGAACCTATGCTCACATAACTGACACCTCAGCTATAGCCTTCTATATCATTCTCTGTGCTTCAAAACTGATACACAGTTAATTGTAATAGCTGTTGTTTTTCTCTATTTATTTTGTATGATTATACCTACCAGATGTGCATAATAGGGCAAATAACACTGGGATATCCTTATCTGGGTCCATCAAGTCTAGCAGCAGATCAACAGCATAAATAAACAACTTGACCTGTTATCCATCCCAGCCAAAACTCTTTAATCGGGTCCTTCTCAGGAGAATTGCTGACTGCTTGACACAAGTCATAAATTGTAAGTAATAGGGAGATAACAGACATCCTCTGCTGTGTACCCTGTTTAGTCCACAAATTTCCATAACTGCCTTCTGGCTATTGACCCATGTATATTTTACTCAGAAGTTTGCAAAATTCAAATGGGAATCCATTTTAAATGAGTATTACAAATACAAAAAAAAATCCAAGTCCAGTCTATCAAATGTTCTTCTGCAAATAAACTAAGAATCATTTAAAGATCTTCCATTTGCTTCAATTATCAATAAGAAATGTTTTTAATATTCTCACTTTCCTCCCACGCTCTTACAAACCCTCCCCACTGGTCAGCACCTATCGAGTCTTTGGCCATTCCTGCTTCTAGTTTGACCATAAAGGTTGTATAATCAGGATTCAGTGTGGGCATGGATATGTAGGGGGACAACAACTGGGATAACCAATTTAACTGACTAATGCCACTATGCAATAATATCATCAACATTTAATACATGTAACTGTGAGTCTAAACTTCTGGCACGTTCTTCATCTGCATTTCGCAAGGCGTTCCTTTATTTCTGATGGATTTTCCTTTTCCCCACTTTCATAGGATGTCTTTTAACTCTTCCATGGTATTGACTGAAGACATTGTTCTGCCTGCTGAGGTTGCACGGATAGTATGAGTATAGTGTCTACATCTTTATGTAATTCCTCCTCACGTTTTTGATGATTTTTTCAATAGAAGTATGAAGTATAGGGTAGTCGACCCTTTACATTTCTAAAATTCCATCAGCTCTGTAGTACGTTCCTCTGTAATGTGCTCTTAACCTTAACTATGACTGTCTCAACTTTCTGTTGCCTCACTCTCTGGACTAACTGCTGCACCCATAAAGTATTATCAACAATGCCTACCAACTCTCACTTGAAACACTTGGTGAATCTCCTTCATATAGTGATCATCTAAAGGCTTTAAGACTTGCACTGATTTTCAAGAATATGAAGCAGTTGCAGAAGATGTTACCAGAAGAGAACACCTCCTGAATTTCAGTGTATTTTGATATATTTATATGCATTGATATCTATGTTTACTTATTCATATGTATAATTACTCAATGATGTATATTATACTATATTACTCCTTCTTCTTCTTTCGGCTGTTCCTGTTAGGGGTCGCCACAGTGGATCATTTGCTTCCATCTCTTCCTGTCCTCTGCATCTTGCTCTGTCACACCAACCACCTGCATGTCCTCTCTCACCACATCCATAAACCTTATCTTAGGCCTCCCTCTTTTTCTGTTACTTGGTAGCTTCATCCTTAGCATCTTTTTCCCAATATACTCTGCATCCCTCCTCAGCACATGTCCAAACCAATGTAATCTTGCCTCTCTGGCTTTGTCTCCAAACCTTCCAACTTGGGCTGACCCTCTAATATACTGATTCCTAATCCTGTCCATCCTAGGCACACCCAGTGCAAATCTTAACATCTTTAACTCTGCCACATCCAGCTCTGACTCCTGCCTTTTTGTCAGTGCCACTGTCTCCAACCCATATAACATAGCTGGTCTCACAACCCTCTTGTAGACCTTCCCTTTCACTCTTACTGGTACCCATCTGTCACAAATCACTTCTGACACTCTTCTCCACCCTGCCTGTACTCTCTTCTTCACCTCTCTTCCACACTCACCATTACCCTGAACTGTTAATCCCAAATATTTAAACTCATCCACCTTCACCAGCTCTACTCCCTGCATCCTCACCATTCCTCTATCCTCCCTCTCATTCACACACATATATTCTGTCTTAGCCCTGCTGACCTGCATTCCTCTCCTTTCTAGAGCATATCTCCATCTCTCCAGGGTCTCCTCCACCTGTTCCCTACTCTTACTACAGATCACAATGTCATCTGCAAACATCATAGTTCACGGGGACTCATGTCTGATCTCTTCTGTCAACCTGTCCATCACCATTGCAAATAAGAAAGGGCTCAGAGCTGATCCTTGATGTAACCCCACCTCCACCATAAATGCATCTGTCACTCCCACCGCAGACCTCACTGCTGTCACACTACCTCGTACATATCCTGTACCACTCTTACATACTTCTCTGACACTCCCAACTTCCTCATACAATACCACAACTCCTCTCTAGGCACCCTGTCATATACTTTCTCTAAGTCCACAAAGACAATGCAACTCCTTCTGACATTCTCTGTACTTCTCCATCAACACTCTCAAAGCAAACGTTGCATCTGTAGTGCTCTTTCCCAGCGTGAAACCATACTGCTGATCACTAATGATCACCTCCCTTCTTAACCTAACTTTCACAACTCTTTATATTATATTATATTACATTATATTGTATTATATTATGTTAAATTATATTTTAATCTTGTTACATTATCATATTTTCAGTGTTTTTACCCTTGGATTTGAACTCTATAGTATATGGTGTGTTCTAGAAGTTAACAATTCTTAATTTTATTTAATGAAATTACTAATTTATTAATTAGATACAATTGACTTTTGGATATATAGATATATATATATATATATATATATATATATATATATATATATATATATATATATATATATATATATATATATATTAATAATATTGATAGATAGATATTTGGATTTGTCTTTTCCATGATCTGGTTTAACCTAGAAGGTTATACCTGAGGTGTGAGATATTTGGTTTGCTATTGTTAAAGATTTCTAATTAACTTAATTTTTCTTCTCTTTTTTGTGACCTTTGCATTTTGGAATTGAAACTTTAATTGTCCTTAGCTCTTTAATGGTGGTGTGTGTTTTATGAGCTGACCAATAATTTTGCTGTCATCCTTTTTGCCAAGTCTTACGCTGCTACATTTAATGACATTAAACATGAGGTCATTACGACTGCACTAGATGTGAATGCTTTGTAGATCATATTAGATAACTGCAGTATCTTTTACTGAAGTAATTATGTTATCCAGTTTATAATTATTAGCATGTCTAGTTATTTGTAACCCATGTTCTGCTTTTATATTTCAAAAGAATAGTCCAAAAAGAAGAAAACTCAGCAGAGTGCCTTGTTGGTAATGATAGCACCCCCATTAACAAAATTAAATTATATAATGTGTAGTTGGTAAATTGAAGCATTATGAAATGACAGTTTAGTTAATGATTGCTATACCCCCAAACTTATATATACCAACTCTGAGACTGCCATACCTCAGAAAAAAGAGAATATCCTGAGAAATGGCCATCACAGACTTAGTATATGTAAGTCCAGTTTTTGGACATTTAGTTAGATGCTTCCATTTAGCTTGATAAAATTAACTTTGGAATAAATACAGTAGTTTTATCTGTCTTGCCCTAAAATATCCTGGAATAATCAGTGTTTTGGGACTCACAATATTGGGTTCTGACATTTCAATTGGTTATCTATAAGGATCAATGAATGATTACAACAAAAGCTATATGCCTAATGTAAAAGGAAAGGTGTAACTAATTTTTGCAGCATACATATGTTTGCAGTCAGATAAGCTCCTTTCATGATTCCTTGAAGTCCAAGGCTGCACAGTGCCAGTGAAAGAGAACTATTTGTTGTTACAGTGAAACCAGCTACTTCTTATTCCCCAGGGACACAGGAGGGATTTTAATAGACACATGCAGGAAGGCCATGGTGTTTGCAAGGGGGGCTTGTTCCCTGCTAATTTGCAAAATTAAAATCTCCACACAAAAGAGTGAAATTTAAATTAGAAGTCTACTATCTATAAAGCTGCCATATTGTGCTTTCAGTATTTTAACCCATGCACAATATTCATCTTTCGGTGTTCAGGATTTTATGATAGAACTTTGTATATCTGAGCATAATAAACTAGGCAGTATATGCATGTTTTTAGAAAGAAAATGGATGCTAGAGTAAGAGGACAAGAAGTCAGGAAGTGTGAGTGAGATGCCAAGTAAAATGGTCAACACCTTTTCTTTGTTAGTGGTAATAGACTCACAAAGCACATGTGCTTTTTAAGGGAGATCAATGTGCACTGTCTGGCTAGGTGATTTTCTTATATTCATACTGCGATCAAAAAACTTGTCACAGTTCTGAAGAAAGTGCTGCATACCAAACCTTTAAAAGTGAGCTCATTCGCCCATGGTCATGCCCTGGGGGATGCTGGATGTCCCCTAGAACCTAGACAGAACAGTATTCTACAAACACCAAAGCAAGTGGTTTACAACTGTACACACTGGAAGATTATCATATCACTGAATGGGTATTTGTCCACCTGTCCACCTAAAAGTGAGATTTTGATGCTCTGACAACTCTGGAGCAACCCTGCAATATACACCCACAAAGGTTTGTCAAATATTTACAGACTGTTGTATACTGCAACACTGCAATATACACCCACAAAGGTTTGTCAAATATTTACAGACTGTTGTATACTGCACAACTTTACGCACTCCACACTTGCATCCCACCCTCCTTCTGGGGATCCCACACAACTGTGCAGGCCATATGATTATGCTCCACCCCTTCTGCACTGCAAGAACCTGTCAAAATCAGGCACAAATAACGTGTAATGCAGTGATCCCGCAGGTGATTGGGTGGTATGCATACATTTTTATATTACTGTCAAATTGTACTGTGGCATAATGATGCAGTGGTTAACACGGTTGCTTTGCTGTGATTGGCTGTCCAGTTTGGTTCTTGGCTGGGATGCTTCTCTGCAGAGCTTGGACATCCTCTTTATGTCCACATTGATTTTTGCTGGGTGCCATGATTTTCTTTCACATCCCAGTGACACTCTGTTGTGAACTGGCACTGCTCTAAACTATCCACAGATGTGTCCATGCTGAGTGAATGTTTGTGTGCATCCAGCAGAGGGGCTATCTCCCCATTCTATGTGTCCAATGAATGCACTTATAAAGTCTAACTTTACTGTGACCCTACACTAGATTATGTGAATAAATGGAGAGTGAATCATAAGGCAAAATACCATAACTAATATTAAGTATGCATGACTGCATATGGAAACAGAATACAAGACATCAGAATTGCCATTTTAACACATCCAGTATGATAGGAAGACACACACAGTGGGCACAGTGGGCTTCCACAGGTAGATACCATAAAAAGAGCAAATCCTTATGCCCCCCTCTTTATGTGGCATAGTAGTAGTGCCCTGTATCACACTGAGAGTACCTGCTTACTGTTCAGTGGCCTGTGACCTGCCACATTCATGTCTTCTGAGTGTACCCCTCTCAGCTGGTGATGTACATGGTGGCTGTCCCTTATGACGTCTGGCAAGGGCTTGCTCAGCAGGAAATCCACACAGTCTAAGTGATTGACTTCCCAGAGACACCCGCTTGCCATGTTGACATGACAGGGGTGTTCAGAACTTGTTGACATGGTGTGGACACCAATGCTGGAACATATGAAGTATCGCTAACAAGTGTACTCTGTAGGACATGAAACAGAAGCTACTGCTGTTGCTGCAGGGAGGACTATAGCTTCCCCAACTCATGGACAACATAGTTCAATGTATGAACTTCCTTGCAAAACTCTGCAAATCTTGTATCATACCTATATTACTTCCACATAGGTTCATAGGTTCATAGGTTCATACTACGCTATCTGCCCTGGGGCATTTATAAG
Organism: Protopterus annectens; assembly: GCF_019279795.1. Taxonomy (NCBI): domain Eukaryota; kingdom Metazoa; phylum Chordata; order Ceratodontiformes; family Protopteridae; genus Protopterus; species Protopterus annectens. Next base: position 54,522,847 of record NC_056748.1, on the reverse strand, counting down.
CCTAGCCCAATTGTGTTTGGCTTATGCCACCCCATGATTTGAGTTTACTGTGCCCATTTTAAAGTTTAGTTTACTGTGCCTCTGTCTAATAGTGACACTGAAGTAATCCCCGGGACAAACCTATGATCCCCCATCCACTCATTAAGATTCCTCTTGAAGAGAGTCAGTGAGGTGCTCTGCCTAACATGAATTGGAATTCTATTCCAGAGCGAAGAGAGCCTCTGGGTTATGAATCTGTCCCTCCAGCATGTTCTATTTATTTCTGTGCTGAGGTTCAAGTCCCTCGAGCGCGTGGCTCTAAGGGATTTAGATTTTCTGAGGTGGAGCATGTCCATTAATTCTGGGTTGGACATAGCGTTATATGTCAGGCATAGATCGCCATGAAGTAGGCGGTATGCAACAGAGTAGAGCTGGAGTTTTTTTAACCGAGCAGCATATGGCATCTGTTTGAGTCCCTTGATCCTCCTGGTGAGGTACTTTTGGGGTCTTTCTAATTGCTGCAGGTGTCGGGTAAGGTACATCCCAAAGGGGGCATTGTACCCTATGATGGGCCTGATGAGGGATGAATAAAGGGGCACGATTACCTCTCTTGATCTAGATGTGAATCCTTTCATGATGAGGTGGGCTATGTAGAAGGTCTTTCTAACCACTTTGGCAATGTGGTTGTCAAAGGAGAGATTGCTATCAACTTGGCTCCCCAGATCCCTAATTACTTTATCTGTACTTAATGGGTTACCACCTATGTGGTAATTTGTTGGCACATTGTTTTTGCCAAAGGGTACGACTATACACTTTTTGGCATTTAGCTTTAGGCCATGGCTCTGGCACCAGTTATCCGTCTCTGTGAGACCTTTTTGAAGGATGTTTGTGTCAGCTGGAGAGTCAATTATGGTGCCCAGTTTGCAGTCATCTGCGAACTTGGTGAGCCATAGTCCTCCCACGTTGGCCTGTACCTCAGAAAAGTAAATACTGAACAGGAGAGGTCCCAGGACAGAACCTTGTGGGACGCCACTTGTGACCGGTTTAGAGTCTGACATGGGTCCAGCAACTCTGACTCTGTGGGTTCTGTCTTTGAGCCAGTTTGCGACCCATCTTGTGACATAGGGGTTTATATTTAGGTTGGATAGCTTATCTATGATGCCCGAGTGGGGTATTGTGTCAAATGCCTTTGTGAGGTCCAGATAGGCTGTGTGGACTACCCTCCCTTCATCTATGGCCTTGGTGACTGTTTTGAAGAAGTCAACCAGGTTCAAAAGGCAGGATCTGCCCTTGACAAAGCCAAATTGGGTAGGATCTAGTGTCTGTAGGTCCCCAATGTCTTTGTTTGTGAGTTCCATGATGATCCTCTCCATAGCCTTGCAGACCAGGCTAGTCAGGCTTATGGGGCGATAGTTACCAGGGTCTGTAGAGGCGCCACCTTTGTGGAGTGGGACCACTGTTGCTGTATGCCATTCTTTGGGCACATATCCTGTAGTGAGGCTGAGATTGTACAGCAGTTTTACTTGAGGGATTAGTTCTTCTTGGAGTTCATGTAGGACGCAACCCGGGACGCCATCTGGTCCCATGGAAGCAGTGTTTTTTGCTTTGGAGAGGGCGGCCTTTACCTGAGCATCAGAGATGTTTGGGAGATTGCACTCTGCCGGGATAGATACTAGCTCTTTTGGGGGAGAGGGGGCGGAGAAGTTTGCACTGAACCTGTCTGCCAGGATATTGGCGATGTCTGTGGGTTCAGTGTATTTTTTGTCATTTAGAATCAACTCAGAACAAGTCTGGGAGTTGCATCCCAGGTTCCTAACATAACTGAAAAAAGCCTTATGATTGTCTTTAGTGTCCCGAGCAATTTTTCTCTCAAAGCTGGCCTTGGAGGATTGTATGAGGGATCGTAATTTTTTGCTAGTACTGATCAGAGATGCATTCCCATTTAGGGATTTTGCTCTATCATGTAGTAGCTTCCTCCTTCTGTTGTACAGTTTATTTATGGCTGGGGTCCACCAGACTGGACGCCTGCCTTTGGGTGATTGGGTCTTGATTTTGTTTGGGATAGCATGATCCATGCATTCCTGGAGATGTTCATAGAATGCGTTTATATAGGATTCTGCAGTTTGGACCGTATTTTCCACTGGCCCTGGGGCCTTGAAGGATTCCACTTTGGTTTTGAGAAGTGTGAAGTTTGCTTTTGAGAAGTTTTTCACTGTGGTTTTCTGGGCTGGGGGTGGGGTCAGGATGTGGATATCTAGTGAAATTAATTTATGGTCTGATCTTACCAATGAGGGATATACTTCTGGTATGGAGCATAGAGTCCTCATGTTGGTAATGATCAGGTCTAGTATGTTATCCCCTCTTGTGGGAGTGGTGACTAGTTGTTCCATAGCATTTGAGTTTATAAATTCCAGGAACCTTTGGGCTAAGGTGCTGGGGCTTGAGTAATGCTCCCAGTCTATGTTTGGGTAGTTGAAGTCACCCACTATAATGGTGTTCGGAGAGATCTTCATGTTCTCCAATGTTTTCAGGAAAGCCGAGTGGGATTCCTGACTTTGAGAGGGTGGTCTGTAGGATGCTATAAACTGAAAAGAAGTCTTGCCCACTGTCAGTTGCACATGGATGGTCTCCGATACTTCGTGCAATGCCACTAACCTGGAGGTGTGGATATCCTTGATAAATATGGAAACTCCCCCTCCCTTTGTGGTTCGGTCCTGGTTTTGGGGCCGAAAAGCATGATATGAGGTATAACCTGGTAGTGCTGGGGTGCTCTCTGGAGCCTTGAACCAGGTTTCTGTCACTGCACAGATATCGATGTTCTCCATACTGAGGAGAGCTTCGAGTGTGTGCATCTTGAGGTTAAGACTTCTGGCGTTTAGCAGCATTACCCTTAGTTTCTTATTCCTTGTGCTGTCTATGGAGGTGGGTTTGATTTTTGAGCCTTGCCTAAAAAAGGCACTATGGGGGTGGCAAGAGCCTTTGTCAATATCCGAAAGCCCAGGGGTGATAGTGCAAGCCGTCCCTAGTGAAGCAACGTGGCTTGTCGAGCATGTCATCCCAGGCTGACAGACACTGGATCCCCTTTGAATGACACCAACATTTTAGCCAATTGTTAAAATCGATCATTTTGTCTTTATACTGTGGCATCATTTTAGGTGAGGGTAAGATGCTGCTCAAGGTCAGGGTCATACCGGCCTGGGCTACATGATCAGAGAGCTCCTGTATGTCTCTTTTCATGTAGTCGAGGGAGGTACGTCTCAGGTCATTCACGCCAGCATGTACAATGACTGAGTCATATTTGTATTTGCTTTGGAGTGACCTGAGTGCTTGCGTTATGTGGCGGATCCTAGCGCCGGACAGGCAGCTCACTGTGACCTTCTCTTTATTCAGCCTGGTGAGCGGGACATCAGTGTGTCTGACAATAGAGTCACCTATTACAAGAGTATCAGGTGTGTTATTCAGCCTTAAGGGTTGTGACTGCTTGGCACACTGACTTTGTGTGCTATGTGTTGTACGTGTTTTGTTTTGGGGTGGCGTTTGCTTGGATGTCTGCTTTGGAGGTTTCTGTTGCTTAGGTAGATTTTTATTTAGAGCCTCCGAGTATGTTTTTGTGTTTTTATGTGTTTGGTTCGCTGTTGTGGTGGGACTATGTGATACTGGTATTGTGTTGTGTGAGGTTACCTTCTCCTCCTGACTGGTTACACCAGTTTTGAGATGAGAGAGCTCAGCCTCCAGTTTGGCTATATGGTTGCATCTCTCACATATATTTGAACCTGTTTGGAGGAGGAGAGGGTTGTCCGTGTACATGAGACAGTTGTAACATTGCCTCAAAATTCCCAGATTCACCAGCTGGACTAGAGAGGAAACCATTGACTGACCTTTGGACATGCTAGGGTAATATAGGGAACTGAATTAAATGGACCAATAGGGGACAAGGTAATCGTAGAGAGTATAAGAGTAAGTAGTGCTTATGGTTTATTAGTGCTAACTTGTAAGATTACTTATTTAGACCAGTGAGGGGCCTTAGAATGAGAATATGGTGTTTAATTAGAGAGATAGAGCAGTTCTAAGGGAAAAAGTGAAGAGCAGGCTTTGTGGAGCCAGGAATAGTTTAAACCCAATTAGGTGGCGCTGCCCGATGTTGCGCTATGCGCAAAAACACGCAACAGAGGGTTTTAAGAGAGGGAGTTCAAGGAGTTTGGAATTGACCCAAAATGGCCAATAAAACTACAGTTTCAAGGCAGTAACCACTCCCACATAGGCAGGCAGGCTGCTCAATGTTTATCACTGCCACTGATTAACACAGAGACTTCCCTTGAGCCCAAGCAAACAATGGCCTCCAAGAAACTTACAAACAGTTCAGAACAACAAAGCTACTTGCTGTGCCACTATGCTGTCAGTGTTCAGTGATAGGTCTTACCATAATTTTATATAAAAGAACCAATCAGTACTGTGTTTTTTCTACATGTTAATGCCTTTATATACATTCATAGGCAAGTACTGGGCTAGCTGCCCTTGCAGGTCATTTATAAACATATGTGATAATCACCGCAGTCTCATGCTGTGCCCTGTCTTGATCCTTCTGTTATGCCCACACATAACAAGTCCACATTACAGTGATCAAGGGGGTACAGACTTTAAAGCAACAATAACAGAAGGTTGATGTCTATCACATATGTTTATAAATGACCTGCAAGGGCAGCTAGCCCAGTACTTGCCTATGAACGTATATAAAGGCATTAACATCTAGAAAAAACACAGTACTGATTGGTTCTTTTATATAAAATTATGGTAAGACCTATCACTGAACACTGACAGCATAGTGGCACAGCAAGTAGCTTTGTCATCTCAATGTAAGAGGGTCTCCAGTTCAGTCTGGGTTGGAACATCTACTTTGTCAAGTCTGCATATCATTGTCAGGGATTTTTACAAGTACTTGGTTTCCTCCCACATCCTAAAGACATCTAGTATGTGGGTTGGTGGCTCTGAATTGTCTGGAGGTGCGTATGCTGCCTGTGTGCTAGCAAGAGATGACAATCTACTTCTTTTCTCCACTTGCCTAGTTAACTCTGTGGATGGCATCAGCTATTCACGAGGTCACTAGAAGAGTCTGGTGTGACTTCACAGCATTGGAAAGATCATTGTATATGACAGCTCATGTTGTAGCTATCTATTCCAGCTTAGAGTGGCATAGGTCAGAAAGAATGGATCTTTGATTGTAAGAGTTAATTTTGTAGCTATTCCAGTTCAGAGTGGCACAGGTCAGAAAGGACCAAAGATACTTCATGAAATATATTCATAGATTATAACCCTTTCACTGTCCAGATAGGCTTAATGAATTACAATTTGTTCTTTATAGTACTGAGTGTCTCTGAGAATTGTGTTCCTTTTAGCAATAACCATGAGGAACCTAAAAAGCAAACAAGAAATGCTATTTACTTCTGATGTAATTCATTCTAATATTATATTTCAAAAGAAAAAAACACACCTTAACTTAGCACTTTCACCTTGCTAAAGAAGGCATCTTCAGAGATCTCTGATGATGCCTTCTTTAGCAAGGTGAAAACACTAAGATTTTGTACTTTGTGAAGTGTCATACAGTTTATTCAGCTTTTTGCTCTGATTGTATATCTGCAGCATTTAACACTACAGCTGCCAGTTCCTGTTGGAGCTCGTGGGAGGAGTAAAGGTGTGTTTTTTTTTCCTTTTTGGAATTGTTTGTGTACTGCAACAAGCCCTGGTTCCAAATTTCTAACATTATGTTTCATGTCATAATCAGAGAGAAAAACTGAGCATTCACCACTACATCTTCATTCTAGTGAAATCCTAGAGTTTAAAATTGTTTCTATAGGAGGACAAAGGAACTGAGGTACAAACTCGCCTTAAGAGATTTAGGGTTAGTGGTCAAATCTCACCATATCATAGTTATAATTAGACCGAAGTGGACAGGCTATGGCTTTCTAACTGAAACTTTAAAAAATCACAGAAAAGTTTACCAGTTAATGTTTATATCTTTCAATTTACACAGTCAATGAATATTTAAACTAACATTATTATAATACTAAAGATTGTGGCAGTTTAGTCATGCCAAACCATTCGTAACCACAAATGCGTGTGGCTATTTAAGATGAAATTTATTCAGATCCCAGCATTACAGTGATGAATACATAAAATGTGAGCTTATATGTTCTGTCTGTCTTTTTGTTAATAATGTAGTGCTCAAAACATTTTTAACACTGGTTAACCTAATTCATCATCAGGATCTTAGGAAAACGTCATTATTAAAATAATAATTTGCCAGTGTAGAATGCTGCAAAGCGTTATTCCTGCAATAATATAATGACACAGAAAGTGACAGAGGACAGAGAGAATGACTGAAGGTACCAGACTGCAGGGATGAACCCTGCCCCTCAACCCTTTTCATTTCCTTCTTTCACCTCCACCTTTCTCAACTGTCCGGTATTTCACTGGAAGATGTCGACTTTAATTTTAAAATAACAGGGTGATTTATAACGGGAGGGTCATTTTAAGATGTGATTTGTTGGCCTTTTTTTTTGTTACTAGATGCCTCATGACATATCCATCACATCGGACATGCTAGCCTTAATGAAGCCTCAACAGTGAGGATCACATATGGTCTTGCAGGCTGGCAGAAGGTGGTAATCGGTTTAGTACGTCGCATCATCTTCATCATCATCATCATGCAATACTGTCTGGTTAAAAGGAAACACTATATGTGCAAATGTGCGGATATCTGTGTGTGTGTGTGTGTGTGTGTGTGTGTGTGTGTGTGTGTGTGTGTGTGTGTGTGTGTGTGTGTCTGAGTGTGTGTATGTACATATACATATCTGTGTGCAGTGTATGTAAGTGTACATGCGTATTGTGTACTTTTGAATGTAAACAGGTCTGACACATTGAATCTCACCCTAGATAAACTGTGGGATGCAGGTATATACTATTACTTCTTTCTAGTGAGCACGTGAGTCAAACACTGGCAGAAAGCTCAGGTGTTTCATAACACGTAAGTTTTCAGTCCCTTAGCGTGTGAACCATAAACATGAATACTGAATTTTTTCAAACTTACAACAAAATCAACATCAGCCATCCACACGTTTTTTATATTCTACAGATAAACTCAGTGTAGGTATTTATCTTGCAGATAGATGGGCAGTGGTTTCTTTTTCAGCCACGACCTTGTCTTAGTATAATAAAAATGATAATATAGAAGAAATGCAAATACCGAACTAAAAAGTTTGCTAACATGCAGCAAATAACTTGAATAATGTGTAAATATACTATGCAAAACTGCTGGCATTCATCAGTCAGCAGCAAGGTCATTGCTAAGACCAGTCTCTACATTAAACCTGCTGAAGAAAGGAGTACGGTACTCACTCAGAAACATTACTTAAACATCACAGTACTGGGACTATATTGGCACGCTGGTTTGTGACATTGCCTTGTTTTTCCTATAGTTTGGTTTGAGGTAGAGAGCATCCGAAGAGACTGCATGTCTTTACAGTGAATGAGTTTTTGTCTTGTGCTTTGGATTCCTCCCACATCCCTAAGGCATTATGTAGGCAAAATGGTGATCTTTGTAATTTCCTGCAGTTTTGTATATCATCCATGACTGAACATGTTTGTGTGTGGGTGTGTATCTCTGATTACTTTCTTTGCTTTTCAGACACTGGCAATTGTTTATATTAGGGCACACTATTGTATTTAACAAGGTGTGGGCAGACCCAACTTGTACATTCCAGTGGAATTCTTAGTTAAGTGTTTTGCATGTTTCTTAAATGTAATTCTAATTCTGTACTTTTGGAGTAGTATAAAGCTTAAGGATAAAGTATAAAAAATTGACACTAATGTTGGGCATTACAAACTTGATGGTGGTGAAAGACGGCCACCCAAAACCAGCAAGGGGGCTGCCGCCCCTCTGCACCACCTGACATACAGAGTTTTAAGTGCCTTGTAGTCCTTTTGGGGGGGTGCAGGGGATTTAAGTTTCCAGATGACATTTTACACTGTCTGTTTTAACAACAACAATTGAAAAATGGGCCTACAGTATAAAGTTGTTGCGTGTCATGTCCTAATATAAACAATAGCCCAAACACTTGAGTGATGGAAGATTTTCCAGTGCCCCACAAACTTAAACTGGTCTACTCAGGAAATCGGGGAATAAGTAGGAGCTGTTTAAGATGGCGACCCACCTTCTTTGGGTCATGGTAGCAGTGAGCGGGTGCAATTGATTGACAGCATTTTACACTTCACTGATAACTGTGATAGCGAGACAGTGATGCTGGTTAACATTTCAGAGATAATGGAGAGCACTGTACCACAGAGATAATGGAGAGCACTGTACCACAGAGATAATGGAGAGCACTGTACCACAGAGATAATGGAGAGCACTGTACCACAGAGATAATGGGGAGCACTGTACCACAGAGATAATGGAGAGCACTGTACCACAGAGATAATGGAGAGCACTGTACCACAGAGATAATGGAGAGCACTGTACCACAGAGATAATGGAGAGCACTGTACCACAGAGATAATGGAGAGCACTGTACCACAGAGATAATGGAGAGCACTGTACCACAGCATTAGCATAGTTTGGCAGCTACAGGCTCTTACTGTAAAGTACTAAACCTTATAACAAGCAGTGTTTTATAAACTGTAATGTCACAATAAACCTTGGCAAGCAAGGTAGCCAATGCAAAATGATCCTTCACTTGATGTGGTAACATAAAACATTTTTGTGACTGTGCGATTTTGCAGAACAACCTTGATTTTGTCTCATATTTTTTGCCATGCCCTTCATAACATGTTTGATTTTCTGGTAAACCAGTGAAAATTACAGTTAGTCAATCTCAGACATTAGATCATTGTGGTTCAAAAAATGTGTGTTGGCACAAAACCTGTACTATTTACTTTTAACGTCTGTGATTTTGCCTCCTATTTTTGCCTTGTTCCTCCTGAAACTGTTTCATATTCTGAATAATGAGGCTTACAGTCAGTCTGTAATGACAGACATTAGCATTTCACACTTCTTAAAGTTTGCAAAATGCAAATTGATGTTCTATTAACTTCTTAAGTTAATTATAAAAAAGGTTTAGATTAAGACCCACCAGGATGAGCAATAGCAAGCACCTGGTATGAAGTGGGCCAGCCTTATAATCTTGGAGCACTTATTTTTTAATGAATAAGTGATTTTGTGAATCGGCTTTGTATTAGTGTAGTACCCTGCAGGCCATCTGTGCAGATGTGGGCATGGTCTTTCTGCCTGATATGTAAAAGGGGCGTGTCATCATATGGGAAGAATGCATGATTGACAGCTATGCAGATATGGCATGAATATTCATTGTCTATTCATACATTACCCTTTCCCTCAATGTAGTGCAATCTAGGAATTGGTATATTAAATTAAGGGTGGGAGGCTCAGCCCCCCGCCCCACATGGGGGGTGCAGAGGTGCTTGCCCTCCCTGCAAAGGCAAAGAATATTTGCAGTTATAGTGCTATTTTTTCCTGTGCTTTTGCAGGGAGGCAAGCCCCCCTACACCCTCCATATCCCCGCTGATTAAATATACCAACTCTGAGATTGCACTACATTGATGAAAAGGGTAAACTACGAATGGACAATGAATATTCATGCTGCCATCGATATGAATATTATTTAAGTTTATGAAGATGTCACTGATTGTTGGATGGTGGACAGGGTTTAGGCGGGACTTGCTACTGTGCATCCTATGAGGTACTACACTAATACAAAGCCTGTGAATCAATTTGTTTACAAACATGAGGTTAAATGAAATCTGTGCAACATCCATCATGGGGCTTATGCTTCCCAAACCCCCTAAAGGACTGCTAAGCACTTAAAACTGTATAAAGCAGGGGGTACAGGAGGAGGCAGCCCCTACATTGGATGATTATGGCTATCTTACTGACATCATTAGGAATGCATGTTAGAATAATATTTTTATACTCTAATCCTTTTTAATGTTCAAAACTACAGAAGTAGCACATACAAATAATAAAAACTGTACTGAACACTTAACTGACAGCACCATTGGGATGTCAATCAAGTCAACACCCCCCCCCACACACACCTGCTTGAAGTTCATATGGTATGTGCTAAAGTATACCATTGCCCAATAAAAGCTTCACAAATATAATATTGAAGTTGGTAGTGATGTAGGCAATACTGGCATCTTCATTCTTAAATGTGACTCATGGGTCCAGTGTTGTCCATCATCACTAAAGTTTCATACTCATTGTTATTCAGAAAGTGCATGTTGAAGCAAAACCAAAGTACCAGTTTGGATAGTATGGATATGGGTGTAAAAGAACCCATTCTGATGCACAGGCCTTTTTGGTAACAGAATAACAACAGCAGTTTTCCAGGTGTAAGAAAATGTTAAAAGTTTGAAAGAGTGAGGTTAATAATAATACTATGTTTCCAAAATACTGCAATAAAGGTATTACATATGTGCTTTGTGAATTTAGGGTACAGTGCCTTATGCAATGCTTGACAATAATGAGGTACATTCGCCATTCGTCTCCTTGGTAACAAATTCCGGTGTGAACTGAAGCGTTTTAGTCTTGTTTCCATTTTCTATCCGTCTGCAGTACCTTCAAGCTCAGCTGCTGGCTCAGGAAATTTGACACGATGTGCTATACTTTTTGATACACACGTGTCCTGCCCAGACATTTATTCTGAGTTTAACTTCTTGTTGTCTTGTGTCAGCCTGGATGTTAGTCTCATTACAGAAACTCCTTGAGTTTGAAGGCATACTGCCTTTGTTTCCCTTAACTTTTTTGCTGTATTTGCACATTTTTTACAATACTCTGTTGTGGTATTAATGCTTTTTGTTATCGGGTATCTTGCTACTGTTGTATTGTTTCTATGTTAGGTGAAATCTAGAGAAGGACTGTATCACCCCTGGTATGACCAGGGGTCATGGAATAACAGTACATATATATATATATATATCCATATATATATATATATATATATATACATGGGTCTATGACGATTGAACGAAAGTTCAATTGTCTGAAACCAAATCACCGAATCCACTTTAGTGAAAGTGCTTTGCCAAAAAAGCACTTTCGTTAAAGTCCCTAAGAAATACTAAAAAAAAAAAAAACACATAAAAACACAAAACTAATGTTTACGCCCTGCACCCCCCTACTTTTATATTCTCACTCCGAGACTGCACTACAGTTGGGAAAAGGGAATATTCCCTTATCCCCACTGTACTACGATCTCAGCAACAGCCTTTCCCCCACGATTTCCCTTACCTTTTAGCATACTTGCGTGAAAGTGCTTTTTCGGCAAAAAGCAGTTTCACGCAAGTATGCCCAGCCATTTCAGTTTTGGAGAAATGGCCGTTCGGCAAACTGTCTGGGACCATACATATATATATATATATATATATATATATATATATATATATATATATATATATATACACATATATATATATGGCTTACAAGTAGATTTGTGAACTGCAGTTGATCAACAGTGGCAATGTCGATTTGCAGTTTTCCAAGAGGCAGTTTTATGTACCCAAATACATCTACTACACTACATTGCATGGGTAGTGTAGTTCAAGTTTTTGAGTTTGGAATTTTGAGTGGAGATCATGGTTCAGTGAGGAACAGGGAATTAACCCATTTCCTCATTGTAGTGCAATCTAGAATTGGTATATATAATTTGCAGGTGGTGTGGGGGTGCAGGGGACTTGCCCCCTGCAAAATACTAAAAGTGATGTACCATTGACTCTAGAGGGTCACTGTACATTACACTGCATAGCTTGGGTGACGGATGTCACATCCTGTTATGTTGAGTACCTCGAACTATGGGAGTCAATGTATTCAGTTATAAAAAAATTCCAGCTTGTTCGCTGTGTCAATAGTAAACATATATATATATATATATATATATATATATATATATATATATATATATATATATATATATGTGTGTGTGTGTGTATATATATATATATATATATATATATTTATATATATACATATATATGTGTGTGTGTGTGTGTGTGTGTGTGTGTGTGTGTGTGTGTGTGTGTGTGTGTGTGTGTGTGTGTGTGTGTGTGTGTGTGTGTGTGTGTGTGTGTATGTATACGCATATATGTTCATATGTATATATATATATATATATATATATATATATATATATATATATATATATACGATAAAACCAACACCATTTCTAACACAGCCAGGTTATAATCTTTGTTTCTAGTGCCACAGTAAGAGAAGGATATCTTGAAAGACTGCTCCCCTCCTCTGGATGCCTTCAGCTGCAGAGCTCAGATAAGAAACCCTTTTGGGTTTTATTTCATCTCTCTGCCTTTTTCTGTCAGTGCCTGAATTGTGTATTCTGCTGATATGCTTTTTTCTGATTGGAAATTTGTATGTATTTAAAATTTTATTTCCCTTACAGTATAAGAGTTACAATGTCTACTTCTTAGCTTCTGTGTTTTTTACCATTGTAAAGTTTTATTGTGATGAGTTTCTGTAATAGGGCCATTTTAGTGCATTTCTTCTCATTGCCTCTTGCTTCCAGAACTGCAAGTAAATGACAGCTGTCATTTCTGATGATTAAAAGTGCCTTTTATAAACTTTGACTGAAACGTTTTCTGTTTTTGCATTCTTTTGGGGGCTATGATTATTTGAGGTAATTAACTAGATTTACAGAATTTTAAAGTTTCTTTTCATTTAGAGATTTTGGTGCCATTTTGCATAGGAAACATTTCTGACAGGAATTTTTCTTAAGTTTATACTTACTTCTTGTCTAAGGTTATTTTAAGCTGTTTATATTCACTTGAGGGCGAAACTAGACTGTATTTATTAAAATTGGGGGTCTTTGTGACATGTATTTTGTACTTTGTGCTGGGTTCAGAAATTGCTGTCTTTGTTCTTAGTGCAGTATTTAGTATAGTATCCCTGTAGAAACAGACTTCAGATTGCTATTTAGAGGGAAAATAGTGGTATTTAACCAATTTTAGGGGGCTGACCATGTGACTAGTATTTGGTGTTCATCTGGGTAATTTTTGGCCCCTGACTTGATGGACTCAGATACTGTGCCTTCACCATCTATCCCTTGCACTCCTAAAAAAAAACAGAAATAAATTAAAAAACTGCCTCAGCCTACAGCTTGTGACTCTGAATAACTTTAAGTGGGCCATTTGCACACTCACTTTCTGTTATTGCCATTTCCCCTGTTGTGGTCTTAGCACTACAACTGTGCATTACACAAGGATCAGACACATCCTTCAGAGCAGTACCATTGCCTTCTTCAGGTGTAGGAGAACCAAACTGTTTAGGTGTAGGGGAAGTTGGGTGCAGAATCTGTTGACAGGGTTGCTATGCCTCCCCTGTGGGAATTCTTCCACTAGTGTAGTGCTCACAAAAAAAAAAAAGAAGAGACAGAAGACCCGCCATGTTGTTGGGTATCAGTCTGTAATGGATTTTCCATGTTTAGCTGATTACAGGGTGCATAGCCATGTTATGAGTAATGCTGGCATTTCCACCAACATTCCACCAGCCATGGATCCTGGTTTTGAAGGGGATCTGGTGTCTGAGATTCAGAAGTGTCAGTCTGATTGGCTGCCCCCGATACCAGCAGGGTTAATGATATTTTGATGGATGAGCCCCTAGTCCTGGAGACCTTTCCTTCTTTTATCCCAGCATTGCTGGAAGTTTGTAAGAAACCTTGCAGTTCTCCTCTGCTTATTCAGCTTTACCTAAGAAGTGTTTAAGAATATCAGGGTATGCTCCGCCATGCCTGGCCTTCAAACACCCTTGTTTGTGGACCCTGCTTCTGTGTCCCAGTGAACTGTCCTAATAGACTTTGTGTTCATCTAATACAGTTCCTTCAGCCATACTAGGAAAATGGCTAGGAACTCAGGGGAAAGTATTTGGTGCCATCCAGTATGGTAGTTTTTATAGTGGTTAACTACTAGTGTTTTAAGTTTGTGTTGAGGTGTTTGTATAATTTAAACAAGTTTGCTGCATAAATTCCTACTGAGCAAAAAGTCTGTATCAAAGATATTGTTTGCAATGTTTCTCAGGTGTCAAACCATACTTTAATGAGTGTCTTGGAGGGAGCCATATTACTTCTAGAAATGCAGTGCTGTCAGTGGTGATAAGTTATGCCTGGTTACACAGCCATAACTTTTCAGATGAGTTAAAAGATGAGATTATGAATACTCCAGTAGAGTCTTATTATGTCTTGGTATGCCAGCTAATCAGATCTATAAACACTGGGAGGTCAAAGGTAAACTGATGCAATGGATGTTGAAATGTCTTATATTCCCAAGATTCTCTCCAGTAAGGAGGATCATTTTTGGTGGCCTTCCTAACAGAAGTCCCAACCGAACAGAAACCAAGGCATTAAAAGGAAATGACAGGATGATTACTCCTCAGAACCTAACTAGAGGCTTTCCTTTCCCATAAAGGATAATCACTCTTCCAACTGATGACTTTGATGGGAAGCAGCACCCAACTTTCTTAAGTCCCCTCTGAGTTTAACGTCTCAAATTAGCTCTCAACTAGGTGGCATGGCCATCAGTGCTTCCTACAAATAGGTGTTCAACATCATTGGCAGGTGTTTCTTGTGGCAGTTGAAAGAATATCTGCCTCTATTCAAGGGGATTTCTCCCCACCCCCTGACCCAGACTTTGTTATCCCTTCCTTTAAGCAAATGCTGAAGTCAGGGGTCAAAAAACTGGTCCCTCTTTCATAAAGAATGAGAGGCTTCCAATCTAAAATGTCCCTGGTTCCCAAAAAAGAGCTGCCGTGGAGACCACTGTTGGGCCTTTCCTTTCTTATCACTTTTGTCAAGATCCCCAAGTTCAAGTTGCTCACCCTGTAGATAGTGTTTCCTCTGTTGCTGGACCACTGCTTCCTAGTGACCCTGGATGCGCAGGATACGTATCATCATACCCTCATTGCTCGTCACTTCAGGAGATATCTGAGATGTGTTGTGTCTGGTTTGCAGTGGCAGTTTTATGTATTATCCTTTGGGCTACCTACTGCACCTGAAGTGTTTACCAATGAATCTGTCCCAGTCGGCTACCTACTGCACCTGAAGTGTTTACCAATGAATCTGTCCTGGTCGGCTACCTACTGCACCTGAAGTATTTACCAATGAATCTGTCCCAGTTGCGGCTACCTACTGCACCTGAAGTGTTTACCAATGAATCTGTCCCGGTTGTGGCTACTTACTGCACCTGAAGTGTTTACCAATGAATCTGTCCCAGTCGGCTACCTACTGCACCTGAAGTGTTTACCAATGAATCTGTTCTGGTCGGCTACCTACTGCACCTGAAGTGTTTACCAATGAATCTGTCCCGGTTGTGGCTACCTACTGCACCTGAAGTGTTTACCAATGAATCTGTCCCGGTTGCGGCTACCTACTGCACCTGAAGTGTTTACCAATGAATCTGTCCCGGTTGGCTACCTACTGCACCTGAAGTGTTTACCAATGAATCTGTCCCAGTTGGCTACCTACTGCACCTGAAGTGTTTACCAATGAATCTGTCCCGGTCGGCTACCTACTGCACCTGAAGTGTTTACCAATGAATCTGTCCCGGTTGCGGCCTACTGCACCTGAAGTGTTTACCAATTAATCTGTCCCGGTTGCGGCCTACTGTTGAGCGCAGGGCAGTCACTATTTTCCTTACTTGGACGACTTGCTGATCTGTGTAGATTGTGTTTCCAGATGTTAGGAAACTCTAAAGGAGGCTTACTGTCTCAGTTAGGGTTCAAGTTGAACTTTTGAAATTCATGTCTAATATCCTTGCAAAAACTGATCTGTTTGGGGTGCCTTAAATCAACTCCAACAAAAGAATGTCTTTTCTTCCAAAAGACAAGATGCTGTCTTACCAGAAGGTGTTTCTTGAGTCCTCCATGAGGAACTGCACCTCAGCAGGAGAATTTTTAAAAATTCTTGGACTGATAGCATCCATAAACATCATACCACTGGCTCATCTCCACATGAGGAAAATTCAGTGTTATGTCCAAAACTGTTGGACCCAGCACCTGTTTTCCCTGGAATCTTAGCAGACGGTGTTACCCTTCATCAAATGAGAGCTACAGTGGTGGAAAGCAGAGTAGAGTATCAACCCAGGACTTCCCTTCTCCCCACAAGTGCTGGCATAATTTGTCTAGACAGATTTGTCCAACTTTGCTTGGGGGGGGTGTGTCAATGGAAGTGCAAACCACTTGGAAGCCCAGGGACATACAGAAGGTTATCCATATCAAGGAAATTGTGATTCCTGCCTGGAAAGTCCTTCCCCACATATGGACTCTGGGTCCTTTTCTCATTATAGACAACACCACAGCTATGTGGTACCTCAACAAACAAGGGGGTACAAGGTCTTAATCTCTGTGCTGGTTTGCAACGATGGCATGGGAACTTGACAGCATTCTTTGACTCTTCAGGCATCATACATCCCATCAGAGCAAAACATTGTGGTAAGTGGACTAAGCAGATCCTGGGCAGACCCACGCAAGTGGCAGCACTGGGGGTTGGTGTTCCAGGATTTATTCCAGATGTGGGGAATGCCTCAACGAGATCTATCTACCTTCTTTCAAAACAGACAGCTGGAGAAGTTCTGTTTCAGACATCCATGCAACTATGCCCAAAGGACAGATGCATTCACATTCCCTTGGATAGGAATTTTCCTATATGCAGTTCCACCCATTAGACCACTTCACAATGTACTTCTGAAGGTTGAAAAAGAAATACCAAAAATAATTGTGGTGATCCCCTATTTGCCCAGGCCATCCTGGTTCTCCTTTTTAATGGTATTGGCCAAGGGCAATTACAGCAGACTTCCTCAAACTCTGAATTTGCTCGTTTACAAATGGATGAGGTTTTCTAAGTCAGTGTTGTTCAACCACCAGTCCACAGACCAGGTCTTATCTGGCAGAAATTTCCTGCCAGTCTGTGAAAGATGAGGGCCCACTGGTTGGGAGAGGGCCAACACTGGCTTGGAGACTTATTTTTTAATTTAAAAAAAGTTTTTTAAGAACATTCTTTTTTAAGAAGAATGCCCTTTGTGTCCGGTCACACAGATGCGACAGGTATGTATGACCTATTTTCATCTTCTGCATCTATGCAACCTGCTATTTATGTCTTTGTCTTTTATGCAAGTAGAATTTGAATGTCAGAAGACGTCTGAAATGCAGACCATGAACAGACAAGTTAGAGGTAGTTTGTGTGTGTGTGTGTGTGTGTGTGTGTGTGTGTGTGTGTGTGTGTGTGTGTGTGTGTGTGTGTGTGTGTGTGTGTGTGTGTGTGTGTGTGTGTGTTTGTTTAAGTGGTAGGTAGATAGGTGTGTGTGTGTGTGTGTGTGTTTGTGTGTGTGTGTGTGTGTGTGTGTGTGTGTGTGTGTGTGTGTGTGATAATAAAAAGATGGAGGTGTCTGTCAACTGTCCAGATTTTCTCAGACTATCCAGATTTTTGCCTCATATTTTCAGTCTGTTGCTCATAAAATTTGTGTTTTTGGGGTTTATTGTGGCAAATCACTGAGGACAGAATTCACTAAGTAATGATAGGCATTTGAGTTTCAGACTTCATATCCTTAGAAAATTCACTATAACACAGCACCTTTTATTCTAGCAACTTTATACGTTTGTGAGAGCAATATTTAAAGTTTGTCCCCATTTATGGGGCTTTGTCCCACCATTATTTTTTGCTTTGCCCAAATTGTTTGTGCTAAGTAGTTGAGAGGTATGGTCTGTGTGTTTGTGTGTGTGTGTGTGTGTGTGTGTGTGTGTGTGTGTGTGTGTGTGTGTGTGTGTGTGTGTGTGTGTGTGTGTGTAAGAGGTAGGTAGGTAGGTGTGTGTTCATAGGTTCATAGGTGTGTACTAGGCTAATGGCCCTGGAGCCTTTACAAGCCTAGCCCAAATAAATTGTCCAGGCACCGTGCCACCCAGTGTTAGTTCACAGTGCCCCTATCCAATAGGGAAACTGGAATGATCCCTGGAGTGAACTTTCTGTTACCCATCCACTCGTCAAGATTTCTCTTGAAGAGGCCCAGGGAGGTGCTCTGCTTGACATAAATGGGAAACTTATTCCAGGGTATGGGCAGTCTTTGGGAGATGAACCTCTCCCTCCAGCATGTTCTGTTAATTGTGGTAATGAGGTTGTGATCTCTGGAGCGTGTGGCACGGGGGGACTGGATTTTCTTTAGGTGTAGCATTTCAAGTAGGGCTGGGTCAGACATGGATTTGTAAGTCAAGCAGAGATCACCTCTACGTAGATGATAAGAGACTGATAACTGCTGAAGTTTCTTGAGTCTGTCCATATAGAACATGTTTAAGGCCTAGGATCCTTTTTGTGAGGTACTTTTGTGACCTCTCCAGCTGTTGTAGGTGTCTGGTCAGGTACATGCCAAATGGGGGTTATATTTGATATTAGTCTAATGAGGGATGAGTGGAGAGGGATGATGACCTCTTTCTTCCTGGATGTGAAACCTTTGGTTATAAGATGTGCCACGGAGAAGGACTTTCTGACCACAGTGGCAATGTGGTGGTCAAAGGTGAGGTGGCTGTTGACCTGGGTGCCCAGATCTCTTATGGCCCCTTCACTGTTTAGTGGGTTCCCATCTATGTGGTAATTCGTCAGAACAGAGTTTTTTCCAAAGGGGATAATAACTCATTTTTTGGCATTAAGCTTCAGGCCATGGTTCTGACACCAGTCATTGGTCTCAGACCCCTTCACTTGGAGAGTTGATAATAACTCCTAGCTTGTGGTCATCAGCAAACTTGGTCAGCCAACGTCCTTTTGTGTTGGCTTGGACTTCTGAGAAGTAGATGCCAAACAGGAGAGGACCCAGGACTGACCCCTGTGGGACTCCACTCATGACTGGTCTACAGTCTGACTTGGAATCAGCAACTTTCACTCTGTGGGTCCTGTCTGTATGTCAATTTGCAACCCACCTAGTATGATGCAAGGGGTTTATGCCTAGTTTGGTGAGTTTATCAATGATACCTGAGTGTGGAATGGTATCAAAGGCCTTGACCAGATCGAGGTAGGCTGTATGCACTGCCTTACCCTCATCCACAGCCTTGGTGACTGGCTCAAAAAAGTCAACCAGGTTCAGTAGGGAGGATCTCCCTTTGACAAACCCAAACTGTGGGGGATCAAGAGTTGGAGATTGCCTATATCTTTGTTAAGCAGGTCAATGATGATGTGCTCCACAGCTTTGCATACCATACTTGGCAGGCTAATGGGGCGATAGTTCTCAGAGTTTGTAGTTGATCCCCCTTTATGGACTGGGATGACTGTAGCAATGCACCATTCATTACGGACATAGCCTGAGGTAAGGCTGTGACTAAATAGGGCACACAGATGTGATGCCACTTCATTTTGTAGCTCATGTAGGATGCAGCCAGGGATAGTATCAGGTCCCATGGATGTTGTATTGTTGGCTTCAGACAATGCAGCTTTTACCTGTGCCACATAAATGGTGGGTACCAGGCTTTCTTCTGGCATTGTGATAGGGCCCTGGGGGGGTGCTAAAGTTGGAACTGAATCTGTCGGCAAGTATGTTGGCTATATCTGTTGTCTCAGTATAGGAGGTGCCATTTTGCAATAACTCAGAACAGATCTGGGTATTGCCTTTGAGGTTTTTGATATAGCATTAGAAGGCTTTGTGGTTGTGCTTGGTGTCAGTCGCAATTCTGCCTTCATAGCTGGCTTTAGAGGATTTGATAAGGGATCTCAGCTTTTTGTTGAGACTGATAAGGGAGGTTTCCAGTCTTGTGACTTCATTTATTTCTGCAGCAGTTTCTTCCTTCTGTTGTAGAGTTTATTGATGTCTGGAGACCACCAGATTAGCTTTCTTTTTTTGGTGGAGAGCATCTTAATTCTATTTGGTATGGCAAGGTCCATGCATTTGTGTACATGCTTGTACAGTGCATTGGTATTTTATTCGGCAATCATGCAGCTATTTTCCATTGGCATGGGTGCCGAGAAGTTAGCCACCTCTGATTTTAGGAGCCCAAAGTCAGCTTTAGAGAAGTTTTTCAGGGTGGTCACCTTAGTGGGAGGTGTAGGTTAGATGGGGATTTCCATGGTGATCAAGAACTGACTACAGGTGTGGAGCAATGGTCACCCATGTTGGTGATAACCAGGTCGAGGATGTTGCTTCTTCTAGTGGGGGTCAGAATGAGCTGGTCCAGGGCACTGTTACTGATAAAATCCAGAAAGCGCTGGGCTTGTACATTGGTACGTGAATAGTTTTCTCAGTTGATGGAAGGGAAGTTGAAGTCACCCAGTATGAGAGAATTAGGCTGGACCTTGATAGATCCCAGGGTGCTTAGGAACTTGGAGTGAGAGTCTAGGGACATGTTTGGGGTTCTGTAGCAGGCTATGACTTGTATCGTTGTCTTACCCAGTGCTAGTTGTACCTGATGTATCTTGGATGCATTGTGCTGGGCTACCAGTCTAGAGGTGTGCGTATCCTTTAAAAATATGGAGACACCACCACCTTTGGAGCTTCCGGACGGATTCTGGGGCTGAAAGGTATGGAATGAGTTGTAGCCTGGGAGCATAGGGGTGCTTTCTGCCTCTTTAAACCAGGTCTCTATTACAGCACAGATGTCGACATTCTCCATTTTGAGGAGAGCTTCGAGTGAGTGCATCTTGAGATTTAGACTTCTAGCATTGAGCAGCATGACCCTCAGATTGCATTTGTTCGTAGATGGCAGAATTTTGGTCTTTGGAACACTGCCTAAAAAAGGCACTATAGGAGTGGTAGGTAGGTGTGTGTGTGTGTGTGTGTGTGTGTGTGTGTGTGTGTGTGTGTGTGTGTGTGTGTGTGTGTGTGTGTGTAAGAGGGAGGGAGGTAGGTAGGTGCATACCTCTGAACTGTCCCTGATATTCAGGGACATCCCTGACTTTGACTGAAATTTTAGTTCTGTCCCTCTTAATCCCACCTAAAAGTGGTGTATTTTGGAGAAAAGATGATGAATTACACTTAATAAATAATGACAATAATTAGAATTACAGACTTATTTTACTTTAGAAAAATACATGTTCACTCATGTTCTGTTATTTTGTCAATGTCTCAAGTTAATCATCATCTTCTTTCGGCTGTTCCCGTTAGGGGTCGCCACAGCGGATCATCTGTTTCCATTTCTTCCTGTCCTCTGCATCATGCTCTTTCACACCAACCACCTGCATGTCCTCTCTCACCACATCCATAAAACTTATCTTAGGTACCTTCCTCTTTTCCTCTTACATGGCAGCTCCATCCTTAGCATCCTTTTCCCAATATACCCAGCATCCCTCCTCAGCAAATGTCCAAACCAACACAATCTTGCCTCTCTTGCTTTGTCTCCAAACTGTCCAACCTGAGCTGACCCTCTAATATACTGACTCCTAATCCTGTCCATCCTAGTCACACCCAGTGCAAATCTTAACATCTTTAACTCTGCCACATCCAGCTCTGACTCCTGCCTTTTCGTGAATGCCACCGTCTCCAACCCATATAACATAGCTGGTCTCATTAGCTTCTTGTAGACCTTCCCTTTCACTCTTACTGGTACTCATCTGTCACAAATCACTCCTGACACTCTTCTCCACCCATTCCACCCTGCCTGTACTCTCTTCTTCACCTCTCTTCCACACTCACCATTACTCTGAACTGTTGATCCCAATTACTTAAACTCATCCACCTTTATCAACTCAATTCCCTGCATCCTCACCATTCCTCTACCCTCCCTCACATTTACACACATATATTCTGTTTTAGCCCTGTTGACCTTCATTCCTCTCATCTCTAAAGCACATCTCCACCTCTCCAGGGTCTCCTCAACCTGGTCCCTACTCTCACTACATATCACAATGTCATCTGCAAACATCATAGTCCACAGGGCCTCCTGTCTGATCTCATCTGTCAACCTGTCCATCACCACTGCAAATAAGAAAGGGCTCAGAGCTGATCCTTGATGTAATCCCACCTCCACCTTAAACGTATCTGTCACTCCCACCGCAGTCCTCACCAATGTCACACTACCCTCGTACATATCCTGTACCACTGTTACATACTTCTCTGCCACTCCCGACTTCCTCATACAATACCACAACTCCTCTCTAGGCACCCTATCATATGCTTTCTCTAAGTCCACAATGACACAAATGTGAACAAATGTGAACAAAGACAGTCAATGTCTTGAGTTAATAATATTAATATATGAAAAGTGTCCCTGATTATTTCTGGATTTGTCCCTGATTCTGTTGGGATTTGTCCCTTTTTGGTTTAGAGCTATGGGTAGGTGTGTGTGTGTGTGTGTGTGTGTGTGTGTGTGTGTGTGTGTGTGTGTGTGTGTGTGTGTGTGTGTGTGTAAAAGGTAGGCAGGTAGCATACCTCTCAATTGTCCAGATTTTTTCAGAATGTCGAGATTTTTTGTCCCATAAAAAGGACTGAAGTTTCAGACTTCATGTCCTTTGGTATATAATGCTAAAGCAGTAATTGTTTTAATTGGTTCCTTATAAATAATGTTTTTTAGTTCTGCCTTAGTGATCCCTGAAATAATTCTCCTATTTTCACTGGTTCCCAAGTGTAAAAAGGTTGAAAACCACTGTTCTAAGTGGTGCCTGAATGGGAACTGAGGTTCCACTGTGGTTAGTATCCCTCTGGTCTTGAAATATTTGTGCAAGCTACTTTGATATATCTTGTGGCCATCTCTGCTTGCCTGCCAATGAATCCCTCTTTCTTCCTTAAAACAGTTCATAAAAGGAGTATTTGCATATGAGACCCTCCTGTAAGCAAATTCCTCCTTTGTGGGATGTCGTCTTTGTTCTGAAAAGAAATGACCTTACCACCTCTTGGACTTACAGAGCAAGCTGATCTGAAGTTTGTAAAGTGGAAAACTATTTTGTTTGTTGTTCTAGCATCTGCATGGTGTGCTTCTGAGCTGTAAGCTGTCATGGTGGGACGACATTATCTGACTTTCCTCAAAAATATGGTTATGTTATGAACTGTCCTTCTTTCATGTCAAAAGTGGTCTCAGAATCACTTTCAGTCTGTCTTTTACTCTCGCTATGTTCTTTCCAGAGCCAAAGAATGAGGGAAAGAGGATAAGTCATACATTGGATGTGCATCAGCAGCTCAGGTACTACCTTTACAGAATGAAACCCTTTAGGAAGGATGAAAGGCTTTTTATTTCCTTCATAGGGCCAGAGAAATGGCAACCTGTCTCTAAGCAAACTATTGTACCTTGGCTGTCTTCTGGAAAGAACCAGACATGGCTCAACCAGTCCCCAGGAAACAAGATAAGAGTGATGCAGACTGGCAAGAACAGATGGCATTGGAGCAAAGAGCATCTTTTGGACTCCATATTGGTAGCTGCAGCCAAAAAGAAGGCATCCAAAATGATGTCCTGGCTATACATTCTTCGAGCAGAGAGTGTAGGATGATGGATAGGCTAGGGAAAGTGGGTATACAATACAGTACATTCTCAGTTAGAACTACATGGAGCATATTGTCAGATTTCAGAAGGGTTTATCAAAAAAATCAAAGTCTGAAACAACTGCCCTCTGGTGACTTGAAGACACAGCTAGAGACCCTAGTGGTGACATTTAGGGGATAAGTACCATCTTCTCCCCTGACCATTCATCTTAATTCACAATGCTATGGACGGGGCAGCTAAGGCAGCCAGCGCAGGTGTAGCAATGAGAAGACCACTGTAAGCGGTATTTGTCAATGCCCCATGATGGCACCATCTTGTTTGGACAACATGCTAAAGAGAAGCTTTTGCACTGTGAGCAAAAGGACAAAACACTCATCACTGTTGGAGTAAAGTTTGTGCCTCCTCAAAGAACCTTTCAAAGAAATAAAAATGGAGCTATGAATTTATGGTTCCACAAGTCCCAACAAGACCAGAACAGACAGCAGTAGGACATGAGTTTCCATGGTAGGGGGTACTTACATTCAAACTGTTGCCTGAGAGGCAGAGGTAGTCCTAGCCATCAGGATTCCAGAGGATCATTTTGAAGATTTCACCCCCAGGAATCCTGAAGCACTGCCTGACTGTCTGTGAAGGCAATTGGGAATTATCTTTCCCTACACCTTCCAGCATGACAGGTGTCACATTAATCACGTGATTAAGAGAAAATATATCCAAAGACTACATTATTTCCTTTGTGGAAGTGCCCATAAATATACCATCCCACCCTCTGACAGTTCCACCCTGCCAAAGTAAGGCACCTTTGAAGGACGTTGAGAACCTTCTCCAGAGCACAGCCATCTTAGAGGTCCCAACCATACCAGAAATTATCCAGATTCTGGTTGAATTTTTTGCACCTGTACGTCCTTTTTATACCAGCAGTTATTCTCATGTTAATAGAAGATGTATTGTGTGCAAGAAGGAGAACAAAGCTTTATAGACTGCCCAGACTTTCAGTCCTTGGCAGGATAAGCCAAATATAGTTACTATTATGACACATTAACTTACACAACTGCACTTTTTACTTTTTTGGTGTAGCAGCAATTCAGAAAAATCATTTAATCAGGTGGAAAATTTTATTTATCCAGTGCGGGGAGGCATAGCTCATCAAAGAGCTGTTGTATTCCATGATTTCCTGGTGTGGTGTTCTATGCTTTCTGAGTACAAATGAAGCTACTCCTGAATCATATTACTTCATCCTCCTTGTATATGTGATGGCATTTTGCATCCTTCATAATATCTGTGTCCAAATTATAAGGAGGGGGTTATGAAACAGAATATTTAATGATACTCTTTACGCCTGGAACAAGACTGGGTTATGTCACTTCACATTCAACTATGTTCCCTGATGAGATGAGGAAGCATCTTTTTTTCAAGTTAAGAGGTTTGCAGATGCATGAAACTAGCTTTCTGAGAAAGTTATGCCATGAGTACAGCAACGATTGGGGTAAGTCTGGCTGCTTGTTGTAGGAAGGTGGAGCTCTATATTCGATCCAGGTGACCGGGGTTTGACTAGAAGACAGGGAGAAAGAAAGGGAGTGGAGTGAAGGGCATAGGGTATTCACCTCTTCCATGGGAGCAGTAAGGGATGCATGAACTCAGAGGCAGACATGGCAGTGGAATTTCCCTGATGAAGACTTGGAGAAACTACAACTAATGCTATGGGGAGGGACAGACTTTTTTGGGGGAAACACTCCTTGTGGAACTGAGGGAACATCCTCTCTGCTCAGCCTAGTGCACACCCTCTCCCTAGTGCATTGATTGGTACAAATAGAGACTAGGGCATAAAATAAACAGCTCGAACCACCCCATGGCTGTGTAAATTATGACATTTCCCAGCTGACCCTTTCAGTGCTGATGGAAATTCAATGAGCCTATTGGCAGTGGCTGATGATTAACAGGCAATGAGGGCAAACAGAGTAAAAAAAATGAATGGTCTAGACATGAAACTGTTAATTAACAAGGAACTGCATTTTGTGCATTATTCTGAACAATAGACAGACTTTGTCACTCGCCAAGTAACCCTTAAGTGGGATTTATGATTCTCTTAGGCCTGATGAAAGTTGCTTATGGTAATCTTCTTCCAGTCATAAGGAATATCATGAACTTTTCAGCAAGGGATAACCTTACAGGAACCCCACATTTCTCAGTGGTATTCTAAGGTTTTTTGCATACTTCATCAGCTGTCTACCGCTGTAGAACACAAATCACAGGAGAAGGCTTCCAGGGAGATTTGGAGACCTAACATTAGATGGCATGTGGTGGACCTGTTCCATAACAGGTGGCAAATTTGTGTACAAAATTGCTGTTGTAGCTGTCCTGACAAATGCAGAGTGCCATGGCTTTCCTCGATTTATAGATTCATAGAGTTTACAAGGTAGAGTCAGTCCATAGACCATAATCCCCTTGCCAGTATCTACCCTCATAGGTCACGTTCTGCATCCAGCAGGCTATAACAAGCCAGGCCTATTATGTATCCATGGGTATCCATCCAGTCATTAAGGTCTGCATTAAAGGAAGTGAGGGCATCACTCTTATGTACAGTGGAAGATTATTTCAAAGGCAAGAAGTGCTGAGTAATAAATTGGCCCCTTCAGCATGCCTTATTTATTTTTGATGGAGATTCAAGTATTTGGTTTGCGTGATTGTGGCTCCCCCTCACTTTGTGAAGGTATAAAAGAAGGGTTAGGACTTTAACAGCAAAGAATACTTGATATAAATCACCATGCAGGAGTCTATAACTGAGACAGAGCTTTAGTTCTGTCTTGGTATCTCAGGGCCTTTATTCCAATGATGTTTTTAGTTTAGAACCTCTGGGGTCTTTCTAGCTACATGATATGTATGGATAGTACATACTAAAAGGGGCATTATAGTCTAGGGTTGATCTGATCAGGGAAAACTATAGGGGATTGATAACTTTTTCTACTGGGATGAGATAACTTTTTAGTTATTATTTGGCCTAAGTAGAAGTCCTTCTTGACTAGTATTGCTACATGTTGGCCAAAGAATGGGGAATTATTTATGGAGGTATGGGATCTCTGACAACCATAAAATTGCATAAGGGATACTGTCTGTGCTGTAAGATTACTTTAACAAAGATGGAAATACTACCTGCTTTTGAATTTAAGCCCAGTTGTAATACACCATTAGTTTTTATGTTGTAACCCTTGGTGTAGTAGCATATTTCTGAGTAGACAACATCCAGCTTGCAGGTGGTTGACAAATTTAGTTAGCCATATGTTTGAGTTAGTAGTCTGGATATCTGCGTCTTAAAATGCCAAACATGTGGGATCTCAATACTGAGTCCTCAAGAATTCTGCTAGGCACTTTTTTTGCTTTCTTAGGTGGCACCTGCTACTGTAGGTTGTACCAATGAGCCAGTTTACTAAACTTTTCAAGGTACTGCAAAAAATAATTTTTTATCTCCACTAGTAGCCAAATTAATATGTGACTCCATGCCCTACAACTTTACAAACCTTGACCAATTTGCACCATCACAGGCCCTTCAAACTAAACTTCTGTGTACAGAACACTGCTTCTGTAGGTCCTAAACTTTGGGACTCTATATCTACCTGTAACGAGACATCTCCTTGCCAAAAATTTCAATCTCAACTGAAAATGCACCTGCAAAAAAATGACAACATATTCCCTCAAATCAAATAACCTACTTAAACAAGCTCTTGCCTGCTGGCATCCATAGCTTAACTTTCTGCTTAGGTTCATAGGTACTTACTAGGCTGTTGATCTTTGAGGATCATTTGAAGCCAAACCTTAATGGTATTTTGTAACCCATAGATTTTATGTATGAGAGCAGGCAGACCAAGAATATGTTGAGGCATTACTTGTTGCCCCTGTTCATAAGGGACACAGGTGCTAAGTCAGGTGTAAATTTAAAATTTCCCATCCAGTCATATCAATTTAATTTGGGTAGAGTAAGAAACATGCTTTGCTTTATGCAGTCTGGAAAACTGCTTCATAAGAGCTGCATTCTCTGCTATACATATCTATCCCTTGATTGGTGGTTATGGTACAATTGGCAGGGATACTGATTTTTTTTTTTTTTTTTGGTGGTAAATACCAGTAAATCCTCATTTTTGATTGGAAACTGAAAAATCATGGCATTTTCAAAGAATTTGGTAATGTAGACCAGTTTCATTACAAGATGTATTTCTGCTCATATCTATTATTTACAATATTGTCAGCTTGCATTATTGAGTGTTTTGTGCTTAGAATCTGTTTCAATTTTTCAGTATATATTGATGGGGATGAAAGTTTTAATACAATTACAGCAGTGACTGTAAATTGCATTTTAAATCGCAGATCTAATTCCTGGATTTCATCTCATGAAAACCAAATTCCATTTTTTGAAAAATGAAAATTAGTGTTTCTGACCATTGGACTTGTGAATGTGTAAAACGTCTGACAGAATACAGTCGGTTGAGACTCTCTACGTTGAGACAGAGATCACCTCTTAAGAGTCTGTATGATACCAAAAAGAGGGAGAAAGCTTTGAGATGGTCTGCATAGTTTTTATGATTTAAACACTTGATTTTTTAGTGAGAAAACATTGTAAGTTGTTCCACTTGTGCCAACTGTTTGGACAGATGAACACCAAAAGGAATATAACGTTGAGTCAGTGATCAGCCTAATGAGTGCAGAGTACAGTGGGATGATTAAATCCCTGAGTGGACAGGTAAACACTGAAAGGAACATAATGTTGAGTCCGTGATCAGCCTAATGAGTGCAGAGTACAGTGGAATGATTACATCCCTGAGTAGACAGGTAAACACTGAAAGGAACATAACATTCAGTCCGTGATCAGCCTAATGAGTGCAGAGTACAGTGGGATGATTAAATCTCTGAGTGGACAGGTAAACACCGAAAGGAACATAACATTCAGTCCGTGATCAGCCTAATGAGTGCAGAGTACAGTGGGATGATTAAATCTCTGAGCGGACAGGTAAACACCAAAAGGAACATAATGTTGAGTCCATGATCAGCCTAATGAGTGCAGAGTACAGTGGGATGATTAAATCCCTGAGTGGACAGGTAAACACAGAAAGGAACATAACGTTGAGTCTGTGATCAGCCTAATGAGTGCAGAGTACAGTGGAATGATTACAACCCTGAGTCTGGAGCCCATACCTTTAGCATGTGCTAAATAAGCTGTACAGTGAGAAAGGACTTCTTTACAATAGTGGACATGGGATGGTCAAAGGATAGTTCATCGCTGACCTAGATTCTCAGATCACTGACTACAGGATCAACTTTCAGAGTGTGTTGTCAGTGTGATAGCTAAAAGGGTGGTCCTTCTTGCTGAAGAATAGCGTTATAAATTTTTGGTATTTAGTTTTAGTCTGTGATTTTTACACCAGCTCTTTGGGAAAGCCATCTTGGAGGATCTTGGTGTCCTCTGCGAAGTTTATGATGGTCCTGAGGTTACAGTAATCTGCAGACTTAGTCCACTATTGACCCTCAGCATTTGCTTTGAGCTTTGAGAAGTAAATACCAAAGTTGCCCAAGGACTGAACCATGGGATACACCAGTAATGACAGGTCTTTTGGAGAAGGTAGAGCTTCCACTCTAATTTCCTGCATTTGGTCTGTGAGCCTATTTTCTATCCAATGACTTACACAAGGGTTTACATTTAACCTGGAGAATTAATCTATGTTGCCTGAACAAGGGATCATGTTGAATACCTCTGCAAGGTTTGGATATGCAGTGTGTACTGATTTGCCATTGTTCATTGATTCAGTATCTTCACAAAGAAGCCAACTACGTTAAGTAGGCAGGATCTCCTCTCAATGATTCTGAAATTATTTGGGCCAAGTGTTTGTAGGTTGCCTGTGTCCTTATTTATTAACTTCATAATAACCTTTTCCATTTATTTTATAGATGAGGCTGGTCAGGCTTATGGGTTTATGAATACCTGGGTCAACTGTAGCCCCAACCCTTGTGCAAGGAGATGACCGTTGCTGTCCTCCCTTTAGCCAACATGAAGCATGTTTGGAGGCTGATATTGGATAGCCTCTATAGGGGGTCTGACAAGTCCTGTTTCAGGCTGATCAGCATGCAGCTCAGTATGTTATCTGGCCTCATAGTAGTAGGAGTTTTGACTTTGGATAGTGCCTTGAGAAATTATTCTTGGTGAGGGGCGGTATAAATGCGAGTATGTGATCTGGGAATATAGGAGAGGAGGGGCAAGGGGATGAAGTTTCAGCTGAATTTGTGCACTAGTAGATTGGCTGTATCCTCAGGTCTATATTAAATCAGCGAACACTTAAAAAAGCCAATGCTGATTTATCGACCCCATGTAAGTGAAAGCTTACAATCCTGAACACTTAGAACAGTGATTTTTTTTCCAAAATCGCTGTTCCACAAAAGAAAAAAAAAACTTTAAAACACTACCTAAAGTGGAGGGCTTCTCCCACCACACCCCCCTATTTAAATATACCAACTCTGAGATCACACTACAGTGAAGAAAATGGCAAAGTAATGGAGGCGGCCCAGTAATTTCTTTCCCAGGGAAAGAAATCACTTATATGCCATTTCAGTATTTTGCCGTTTCATGCTTTCTAGTTCGATCAAGAGCCATTTGAAAGAATGCATATTCGATCACATAATAGGAACCCATATCCTCCGGATCCAAGTATGTGATATGTGCTATTAGCTCAGAGCAGTGCTGTGCATTGTTTATGAGGTTTCTAACATAATTAAAAAAGGCTTTGTGGTTATTCTTCGCCTTTGTGGATATCTTTACCTCATATCTGGATTTGGTTGATTTGATCATGGTCAGAGTTTCCTAGTTAGTTTAGAAAGTACATTTTTAGCATTTTGAGAGTTAAATTTATTTTTGTGTGCAGCAAGTTTTTTTTCTTTTATTACAGAACCTGTTTATATTTGAGTTCCAAAATAGATAGAGGTTTCTTATTAAATTTAATGTTGTATTCACTTCAGAGGGGTACAGATGCATCTCTGCAGCTCTTTGCATGTGCATAAAATTTGGCAGTAAAAGGTTCTGCATGAGTAGTGGGGTTCATCATGTGTGAAGGGGATTTTGAATTTAGTCATCACTCAGATTTACCATATTAGTGTTTGCATAATCTATAAATATGGAGATATTGGATAATACTTGTGGCTTCAGTCTTATGATAACTATGACTGATTTATGGTCTGATTTGATCAGTGAGAAAATAACGGTTAGTTTGGAGCAAAGCTGCCTCATATTGGTCAGGACAAAGTCCAGGATTTTATCATCTCTTATCAGGGTGTGGACTAGCTGGTCCAGATAGTTTGTATTGATAAAGCAAAGAACTTTCTGGGTGTATTGATTCGTCATTGCATAAGTCTTCCCATTTGATTGTATAAGTCTTCCCGTTGACAAAGGAGCAGTAGGAGTTTCGTAGGAAAATGGTGTTAGGCTAAAGCATAGGAACTCTAAATTAGTGAGGTAGGAGGTACGGGCTGTGATGTACAGCAGGTCCTATGGTTAGCTATTATTTGATAATGGGTTTTCATAATAGTACGTTGGACGTAGAAGAGTTCCGAGTCATCTAGAGATTAATTGTTTTCTTAAGCATATAGAGACACTGCAACCGTTAGCACCTTCATTTTGATGGTGTGCCTACTATAACTCTTTGCTGCTTAACATTTTGTATTCTGTTGATTACCTGCTGATAATTACCCAAATGTGTGTTACAACTTACTGACTGTTTTGTAAGCACACACACTTGTATCTATGGTTTTCTGTTGAAAGCAGTTTATATGTATGCTGTAACATTTCACATTTATGTGTGTGTGTGTGTGTGTGTGTGCGTGTGTGTGTGTGTGTGTGTGTGTGTGTGTGTGTGTGTGTGTGTGTGTGTGTGTGTGTGTGTGTGTGTGTGCGTGCGTGCGTGTGTGTGTGTGTGTGTGTGCGTGTGTGTGTGTGTGTGTGTGTGTGTTATAAGTAGATATAGATTTAGATGTAGATATACATCCATCCACAACCCCTATCTCCCATTTTAGCACATGGGGTTGGGGTGTCACATAAGCAGCGACAAACTAGAGCTAATGTTCACACTACTAGGTGGTAAGCCCTGCCTTTATAAACTCAATAATTCCATTTTATTATACCATTTTCAGTATGTATTTGTAATTACCAAACTTACATGACTTCCCAGGCTGAGGCTGAAATTGGTCATTTGTGATCAGTGCTCTACCCTGGTTAACAAACTCAAATAAAATAAAACAAATAAAATGAGCAAAGGTCTTTATTTAAGCTTTTAAACTTCTTTACAGTTCCTGCATGGGGAACAATGTCAGCGTTCTTGGCCAGATTCAGATGCGCTATCAACTGTGTGAGAATTGCATGGCCACCCCTTACAATGTCATTGACTTTCTTGAAGAATTTCAGTAAGTTGGGCAGACATGATCTCATTTTGTCAAAACCACATTGTTGCCTAAGATTTTTTTTTGTCAAACTGTTTGAAATCAGTTATGATATGCTCCATGGCTTTACAAATTAGACTTGTTGGGCTGTTGGGTTAATAGATCCCAGGATCTAAAATGAGGCCTCCATTATGGAGGGGCATAACATTAGCCATACCCCATGCCTAAGGGGCATACTTTGTGGCTAAACTTAAGTTGAATAGTTTTAGGAGTTCACAGAGGGACTCTTTGGCTCTGTTAATTCAGCAACCAGATATATTTTTGGGGCCCACACAGATATAGTAAGAGCACATTCCATAATAACCTTGTGGGAAGAAGATACTCACTGAAATCCATGGAACTTCACTGACTGTTTCCGATGTGAAATTGACACTAGATTTATCTGCAAGTATAGTAACTGTTACTGTTTTTTCCAGTGTCAGGCACAGCAGTGTCTGTGGTGTGGCAGTAGCCCCCAGTATTATGTCCTGCCTTACCTTTCTTTGCTGCAACTCCATCTGCCTCCAAGCCTGTCTATCCACTGGGAGGAGTAGTTCACATATTGGGAGTCGTCATGGATTGTTCCTAGATGGCCTCTGGCAGTAGACCAATGGGGGGGATGTTGTCACATGCTCTGGTGACACCACCAATAGGTTGTATGTTAACCAGTAGGAGTTGGAGGAGGTGTCAATGGAGTTTATGGGCCAATGGATTGAAACCTGCATTAGCTGCCTGGAGAATGCCCTTGTGCAACTTGCAGAGTCACACTACTGTCTGGCAGTGATCAGCATGCCAGCTGAGACAAGGCTCAGTGGAGAGGGCAGGCACATGTGGTGACTGACCTCTGCCTGGGTCCTGCCTGGAGCAGTAAGAAAGGAAGCCATCACTCTGTCCTATCCCCAGTCAAGGTATTCCCCTTCCTGGTGTTTCACCTCCCTCCCCTATTTGTAGTCCAGTCCTCTGAATCACCAGCTGTCCTTCCCCTGTAAGTATATGTGTTACCCAAATGTGTGAAAGCATGTCCCTTATTGGCATTTGTCTGCCTCTGCTTTCATCAACATTCTCTCCTTCCTTTCCCCACATTCCCCTTACCTCCTTCCCTATCAGCCCTTTTTATAAAATACAAATTGCACCTCCCCCCCAAAAAATATATCCTTTCTTCCCTTTCTCACTCCCAGATTTCCCTTCCTACATGTCATTCTTTGGTCCCCTGCATGCTCTTTGGCCTCTATGTGTCACTCTTTGGTCCTCTGCATGCTGTTTGGCCTTTCTAACTATTCTCTATGTGTCACTCTTTGGTCCTCTGCATGCTGTTTGGCCTTTTTAACTATTCTCTATGTGTCACTCTTTGGTCCCCTGCATGCTGTTTGGCCTTTCTAACTATTCCCTGTTTGTCACTCTTTGGTCCCCTGTATGCTGTTTTCCCTCTATATGTCACTCTTTGGTCCCCTGCATGCTGTTTTGCCTATATCTGTCACTCTTTGGTTCCCCTGTATGCTGTTTTGCCTCTATGTGTCACTCTTTGGTACCCTGCATGCTGTTTTACCTCTACGTGTCACTCTTTGGTCTCCTGCATGCTGTTTTGCCTCTACGTGTCACTCGTTGGTCCCTTGCATGCTGTTTGGCCTCCATGTGTCACTCTTTGATCCCCTGCATGCTGTTTTGCCTCTATGTGTCACTCTTTGGTCCCCTGCATGCTGTTTTGCCTCTGTGTCTCACTCTTTGGTCCCCTGCATGCTGTTTTGCCTTTATGTGTCACTCTTTGGTGCCCTGCATGCTGGTTTGCCTCTATGTGTCACTCTTTGGTGCCCAGCATGCTGGATTGCCTCTATGTGTCACTCTTTGGTCCCCTGCATGCTGTTTTGCCTCTATGTGTCGCTCTTAGGTCCCCTGCATGCTGTTTAGCCTCTATGTGTCACTCTTTGGTCCCCTGCATGCTGTTTGGCCTCTATGTGTCACTCTTTGGTGCCCTGCATGCTGGTTTGCCTCTATGTGTCACTCTTTGGTGCCCAGCATGCTGGATTGCCTCTATGTGTCACTCTTTGGTCCCCTGCATGCTGTTTTGCCTCTGTATGTCACTCTTTGGTGCCCTGCATGCTGTTTGGCCTGTATGTGTCACTCTTTGGTCCCATGCATGCTGTTTTGCCTCTATGTGTCACTCTTTGGTGCCCTGCATGCTGTTTTGCCTCTATGTGTCACTCTTTGATGCCCTGCATGCTGGTTTGCCTCTATGTGTCACTCTTTGGTCCCCTGCATGCTGTTTGGCTTCTATGTGTCACTCTTTGGTCCCCTGCATGCTGTTTGGCTTCTATGTGTCACTCTTTGGTCTCCTGCATGTTGTTTTGCCTCTGTGTGGCACTCTTTGGTGCCCTGCATGCTGTTTGGCCTCTATGTGTCACTCGTTGGTCCCCTGCATGCTGTTTTGCCTCTATGTGTCACTCTTTGGTGCCCTGCATGCTGTTTTGCCTCTATGTGTCACTCTTTGGTCCCCTGCATGCTGTTTTGCCTCTACATGTCACTCTTTGGTCCCCTGCATGCTGTCCTGTGTGTCACTCTTTGCTCCCCTGCATGCTGTTTGGCCTCTATGGGTCACTCTTTCGTCCCCTGCATGCGGTTTTGCCTCTATTTGTCACTCTTTGGTCCCCTGCATGCTGTTTTGCCTCTATGTGTCACTCTTTGGTCCCCTGCACGCTGTTTTGCCTGTATGTGTCACGCTTTGATCCCCTGCATGCTGTTTGGCCTCTACGTGTCACTCTTTGGTCCCCTGCATGCTGTTTTGCCTCTATGTGTCACTCTTTGGTCCCCTACATGCTGGTCGGTATCTATGTGTCACTCTTTGGTCCCCTGCATGCTGTTTTGCCTCTATGTGTCACTCTTTGATCCTCTGCATGCTGTTTTGCCTCTACGTGTCACTCGTTGGTCCCTTGCATGCTGTTTGGCCTCCATGTGTCACTCTTTGATCCCCTGCATGCTGTTTTGCCTCTATGTGTCACTCTTTGGTCCCCTGCATGCTGTTTTGCCTCTGTGTCTCACTCTTTGGTCCCCTGCATGCTGTTTTGCCTCTATGTGTCACTCTTTGGTGCCCTGCATGCTGGTTTGCCTCTGTGTGTCACTCTTTGGTGCCCTGCATGCTGGATTGCCTCTATGT
Source organism: Protopterus annectens (assembly GCF_019279795.1). NCBI lineage: Eukaryota > Metazoa > Chordata > Ceratodontiformes > Protopteridae > Protopterus > Protopterus annectens. Next base: position 54,487,823 of record NC_056748.1, on the reverse strand, counting down.
GTCACTCTTTGGTCCCCTGCATGCTGTTTTGCCTCTATGTGTCGCTCTTAGGTCCCCCGCATGCTGTTTAGCCTCTATGTGTCACTCTTTGGTCCCCTGCATGCTGTTTGGCCTCTATGTGTCATTCTTTGGTCCCCTGCATGCTGTTTTGCCTCTGTATGTCACTCTTTGGTGCCCTGCATGCTGTTTGGCCTGTATGTGTCACTCTTTGGTCCCATGCATGCTGTTTTGCCTCTATGTGTCACTCTTTGGTGCCCTGCATGCTGTTTTGCCTCTATGTGTCACTCTTTGATGCCCTGCATGCTGGTTTGCCTCTATGTGTCACTCTTTGGTCCCCTGTATGCTGTTTGGCTTCTATGTGTCACTCTTTGGTCCCCTGCATGTTGTTTGGCTTCTATGTGTCACTCTTTGGTCCCCTGCATGTTGTTTTGCCTCTGTGTGGCACTCTTTGGTGCCCTGCATGCTGTTTGGCCTCTATGTGTCACTCTTTGGTCCCCTGCATGCTGTTTTGCCTCTATGTGTCACTCTTTGGTGCCCTGCATGCTGTTTTGCCTCTATGTGTCACTCTTTGGTCCCCTGCATGCTGTTTTGCCTCTACATGTCACTCTTTGGTCCCCTGCATGCTGTCCTGTGTGTCACTCTTTGCTCCCCTGCATGCTGTTTGGCCTCTGTGTGTCACTCTTTCATCCCCTGCATGTGGTTTTGCCTCTATTTGTCACTCTTTGGTCCCCTGCATGCTGTTTTGCCTCTATGTGTCACTCTTTGGTCCCCTGCACACTGTTTTGCCTGTATGTGTCACGCTTTGGTCCCCTGCATGCTGTTGGGCCTCTACGTGTCACTCTTTGGTCCCCTGCATGCTGTTTTGCCTCTATGTGTCACTCTTTGGTCCCCTACATGCTGGTCGGTATCTATGTGTCACTCTTTGGTCCCCTGCATGCTGTTTTGCCTCTATGTGTCACTCTTTGATCCTCTGCATGCTGTCCTATGTGTCACTCTTTGGTCCCCTGCATGCTGTTTGGCCTCTATGTGTCACTCTTTGGTCCCCTGCATGCTGTTTTCCCTTTCTAACTGTTCTACACTCCCATTTACTCCTTATTTACACTCCCATTGTCTCTTTATTTACACTCCCATTTACTCCTTATTTACACTCCCATTTACTCCTTATCTACACTCCCATGTACTCCTTATTTACACTCCCATTTACTCCTTATCTACACTCCCATGTACTCCTTATTTACACTCCCATTTACTCCTTATCTACGCTCCCATTTATTCCTTATTTACACTCCCATTTACTCCTTATCTACACTCCCATTTACTCCTTATTTGCACTCTCATTTACTCCTTATTTACACTCCCATTTACTCCTTATCTACACTCCCATTTACTCCTTATTTACACTCCCATTTACTCCTTATCTACACTCCCATTTACTCATTATTTACACTCCCATTTACTCCTTATCTACACTCCCATTTACTCATTATTTACACTCCCATTTACTCATTATTTACACTCCCATTTACTCCTTATCTACACTCCCATGTATTCCTTATTTACACTCCCATTTACTCCTTATCTACACTCCCATTTACTCCTTATTTGCACTCTCATTTACTCCTTATTTACACTCCCATTTACTCCTTATCTACACTCCCATTTACTCCTTATTTGCACTCTCATTTACTCCTTATTTACACTCCCATTTACTCCTTATCTACACTCCCATTTACTCATTATTTACACTCCCATTTACTCCTTATCTGCACTCCCATTTACTCATTATTTACACTCCCATTTACTCCTTATTTACACTCCCATTTACTCCTTATTTATAGGAATGCAGTCGGTAGGGATTTTGCTGGGAGCCACATACTATGGCTCCTAGCAGTTCTTGAAGTATAAAAGGTTGCACTTGTGCACATGTTCACTTGAATGCATGCTGCACGCATTCTATTGATATTTGTAAATTGTGTAACTGTAGCTGTGGTGTGCTCATCTATTTGCTGGCACTACTATTTACATAGGTTCATAAGCTCATAGGTAAGTATTAGGCTAGCTGCCCTTGAGGGGGATTTTAAGCCATCTAATCTCCCTTTTTGTGCTCAAATTAATGCATCCCATTTGGTTAGAGATTGGCATTATCCATCCCATGGTTGATAATTATATATTACCCCAAATGAGAATAACTGGAATCATACCAGAGATAATTTCAGTAGCACATCATGGAATAAAGCATTTAGGAGCTGCCTTTGTTTATTAGTAATACAGAAGGCAGTCCTGCTGTAAATGTTATGCTTCCTATCCATAGATCCAAGTTGCATTTGAATATGGCAGGAATGAACTTTGTTTTATATGGATGGGGAGTCTGGTCCATAGCAGTGGTATCCTCTGTGAGATACACCTGTCCGTCCAAACCATTCTGCTGATGTTGTAGAAGAGGTTTAGATACCTAGATCAAGTATTTCTGATGTCGTTTGACTTGCTAATGTGTTATGAATCAATCAGTACTGGGATGGAGGATGCCTTGTACACCAGATACAGGTCACATCTGAGCAGTCTGTAGGATAACAAGTATAGTGACAGTCAGTCCATGTAATACATGCTGTTTAGACCTTGTATCCTTTTAATAATGTATCTCTACTGGCATTCCAATTGTTGCATGTGTCTGGACAAATGCATGTCAAAGTGAGCATTATATTTAATGACTGGTCTAATGAAGGCTGAGTAAAAAAAACGGACAATGACATCCCTAGAGCGATATAATGTCTTTTTTTAAGCTGTACTATGTAGAAAGACTTTTTTAGAACAATGAGCACATTTTTACAACAATGGACACATTTTGGTCAAAAAAGTGAGGCCACTGTCCACATAAGTTACCAAATCCCAAACAAATGGGTCAACATAAGTATTCATGAGGTAGTTCCCTGGGGTAGATGACTTCCCAAAGGATACAATAATGCATTCTTGGCATTTATTTTCACTCCATGATTTTGGCACCATTTTATTTATTTGGGACAAACCTTCCCACAGGATGGCTGTCATTTAGGGATTCAGTGACAGCTTCTAATTTGCTAATCATCTGCAAAAACATGAATGAATATCTTTATTAATTGACTGTTGTGCTAAGTGCCTCCTGTTTAATCGGTAATTACACTACAGCCACATCCCACTATTCGCCATCATTGTGTTAGTCATTGCACACTCACTTTAGGCATGTTTCTGATTCCCACAGGCAGAGTATAATTTAACACATTGCACACTAGAAGGCAGTGCTTCCTTCCAAGCTTTGACTGTAAAAAGTATTGCAACCTTAGTTCTGGTGTTAATTTCAAAATATTTATTGCTACATTTGTGAGTTTTGTATATATGCTATAAAAGGTATTTCAACAGTACTGTGCAAGTTAAATCTGGTCCAATCTTAATTTTCTTTATCTTTGTATCATTTTATTAAAGAATGGTAGTGGAATTTGTAGAAGATTGAACTGTTAGTCATGGAAGACGGTCATTAGAACACTGTTGCTGTAAGTGCCCCACTTGGTCTTAATCAGCATTTTTCTTAACATCATATTTAAAGAAGAAACAGTTCATTTGGTATTTTGTTTAATTGCACAGTGTTTTTCACTAAATGTTTGGCTTTGTGTATTTTATTTTTAAAATGTTTTACATAAACATATTAGTCAAATATAAATTTGATCAAATTTGATCATAAATTGACATCACAGCCAAGTGCGCCTGCAGGTGTTTCTACAGTTACTCCTACTGCGCCTGTAGGAGTCAGATATTGCTTGTTCATATCTGCATTACTAATTCCAAAACCATGCTATATACGAGGTATCAGAATATTTTATCTTGAAGCATACATGCTGGTAAACACAATTGTATTGATATTTGACCTTTCTCAAATGAGTGTTTGTTAGAATTGTAAGGTGGGAATCTCATTTTTTAAAGGCTCAAGCCACACCCACTTGGAGTTAAAGGTACGCACTCAGAAGAGCTGCACTGGAGGGAATGAGTTGGTGTAATTAAAGGATTTTGGAGGGGTGTCGTATAGAAAGAATTGTTAGTACTGGAAGCAGAATATACTGGCTGCACAGTGCTCCTACTAGAATTTAATGAGCAAATTTGCAACCAGAGAAAAAACATACCCTCATTTGTAAATGCTGTATTTTTGAAGATCAGCTATGGCATTAGGTGTTAGTAGGTCTAAAATAGGCTCCGAAGTTCACAGGTTTTTACTAAGGTTATGGCCAAGGAGATTGCCAAGAAGTTCAGCCATATCTCCTAGTACTTGTATGAGATTAATAATGTATCCTATTAAGCAGATTTTCTCCAGATATCCCAGATGAAAATTCCAAATCAGAAACAAAGTAAGCAACTTTTATCTGAGACAGTATTTAAATGTGCATAATCCACATAAATTATGTTTCTTGTTTCATACAACAGTGTGTGTTTTAAATATTTAGTTCTAAACATTTTACGCAGTAAAAAGTAAAGCCAAATGTATTAACCAAAAATGATGAAAGTAACCATTTTGGAGCATTTAAATCACAAACGTTAACTCAAGCTGCTGTCATTATACTTCTACTGATATCTGTGAGCATCAGTTAAAATAAACAAGGTAGGTCCCCATCAGAAGCCACAGGTAAGGATGATTCTTCACCTTTTAGGTTCCATGACAGCTTCTGTCACACTAATCCCTCCAGCCAGGCCCCATGTGAGGGTACTCCAGTGAACTCTGGCAGTTCAGTGGTCAGTCAGGAAATAACTCATGTCCTTTCCTGCGTTTCTGATGAAACTTTGTAGAACACACATAAGGTGGTGGCTAGAATCTCCTCACATAGTACAAGGACATCCTTTCAGTCTCCATTCCTCCAAAGCCACGATGACCATTAATGCTTCCACTTAGGTGGGGGCCATTATCCAGGACAGACAGCCCAAGGCATGTGATCCCAGACAAAGGCCAGCTTACACATTAATTTAGTGAATATAAGAGCAATCCTAGCATTGCAGGCTATTCAACACTCTCTCCACGTAGATGTGATAGCTAACCAAACCAGCAACATGACAGTTATGTGGTACATCAGCAAATGGAAGAACCAGATCTTATCCATTGTGTTGAGAGGCCTTGAGAGTGTGGCAGTGGGCAATGTCTTCCCAATGCTTTCTAATAGCAATGCACATTCTAGGGAAATCCAGTATTCTTGTAGACATGTAGAGCAGGTTTATCCTACTCCCTTACGAGTGTCCCTCAATCCAATGACAGCAGAGAGGATTTTCACACATTGGGGACGCTCTTGCTGCAATCACTTTGCTTCTACCATCAACACCAAATGCAGCAAATACTTGTCTTCAATTTCAGGAGAGGAGGAGTCACCCAGGGATGCTCTAACACAGTGTTGGCCACCAGTCTCCTTTATGCATTCCCTCCAACCCCTTTAATCCCTAAGTTCTTACAGAAGCAAATATGATGAAGGCCACAGTGATCATCATAGCCCCATTTTGGCCCTGACAGGTATGCTTTCACCTTCCTCTGGCTTTTTCTAGTTCACCTGCCCTGGGTTTTGGGCTCAGACCCAGAGCTACTTTTCCATCCATTGGTGTCACCTCATCCAAATATTCAATCCCTCAGGTTAACTGCGTGGTTTCTCTAATTCCAGTGTTAGTTCAACAGTCCAGGTTTTCTTCTTCAGTTATTCGCATTTTGCCTTCTTCCAAAAGATGTTCTAGCTGTTAAATCTACAAAAGCAAGTAGAACAGATTTTTTATTTGTGCACTGGAACATAATATTGCCTGCAGGTTTGGATTTTCTTGTTCATCTTTTTCGTAATGGGGCCAGCTAGTCAACCATCAAGGTACAACTGACCACTATATCTTCCTTTCTCTCAGATGAAAATGGCATGCCTGTTGCTTCTCATATGCTGTCTAAGGCCTTTCTCAGAAGAACCTTCCTGTTACACCCTTCACTTAGAGATCCAGTTCTTGTTGCGCCTCCATTCAAACCTGCTGCCAAGATCAACCTAAAGTTTCTTTCATGGGAAACCTTATCCTGGTTGCTGTTACCTCTGTCAAGACAATTTCTGAACTTCAAGTTTTGTCTTCAAAACCACTTTGTATTTTTCACAAGGACAGAGTAATTCCAAAGACCAATCCCTATTTCTTACTAAAGGGGCTTCTGAATCCTACATTAATCGATCCATAAATCTGTCAGTGTTCTTTGTAAATTATTAAAACAAGGGAGAATATACATGATGTTCATCGACAGTTACATTTTTACTTGCATCAAACAAAAACTTTCGGAAAATCTGACCAATTGTTTGTTCCCTTTTCATATAAGCTGGGTAAACAACTATCCAGAGTCATCTTATCACATTGGCTTTCTCAATGCATTTTTCTCAAGAAAGAGAATTACCACTACCTTCAACTCCTAATGCTCATTCCAAGAGAAAAGTAGCTCCCTCTACAGCTTTCTTTTCAAGAGTCCCAGTTAATGACATCTGTGCTGCAGCTACCTGGTCCAAGGTTCACATTATAAACTGGAAATGCAGTCCAGACCAAGAACTGCTTCTGATTCAGCTGTATTTTGGAATATCCTTCCATAAGGCCACCTAAGTGATAAAGTAACTGGAGACTCTCTCCCATGGGTTTTGGAACTGATGGAAAGACATCAGATATGAAAGTTACGTTCTTACCATAATGATGCATTTGTGTTGTTTGTTTCCATTCTTCCTCAACTACCCACCTTCTTCCTTACTGTGTGTGTGTGTGTGTGTGTGTGTGTGTGTGTGTGTGCATAAAAAAAATATATATATATATATATATATATATATATATATATATATATATATATATATAGATGGATTCACTTTCAAAACTCGAAATAATGAAATTGTCGAATTTCAGTATCTCGAGATGACATTATCGAAAATTAAAAGCAGGAACCACAGAAAATCATCCCAGGGCAAGTAAACATTGCCCAAAATGACATAAAACATACTGTACCATCGTAAACCCACCTAGGTAGGAGGCTACACCCCCTCACAAATCCTGATGTAAGGAGCTGCACCCACACACCCTCCCTAATTATATATACCAACTCCGAGATCGCACTATAGTGGGGAAAACAGCATATCTCCCCACGATGGACAAGTATTTACTTACCCTGGGATAATTGCCATGTTTTGTGCTTTTAACTTTGATATTGTCGTCTCAAGATGCTGAAATTCGACAATTTCAGTATTTCGAGGTTTGAAAGTGAAACTATATATATATATATATATATATATATATATATATATATATATATATATATATATGTTTACTATTGTTTGTGTGAACGACATTCTATCGGCTGCATGTGCCAAAAAAACAGAATGACGAATGCACAAGCAGTTTTGCAACAGATAGTCGACTCCACTTATGAGAATGCACAACTGCATTCACATAAGTAGAAATTGACGATCTGCACGGAGATCGCGGTACAGTGGGGAGTGAAAATTCATCCACATCCCCACTGTAGTGTGATCTCGTTGTTAGAATATATAAGTGGGGGGGGTGTAAGGGGCATAGCTCCCCACATGGGCGGTGCAGGGGGGCTTGCCCCCCTGTAAAAACGTGATAGCTGTGTAGGAGTTTGATTTACATCAGCTCCTATATGGCTATCACGTGGTGGTTTCGACAACAATGTCGAACCAAATGCGTCGAGCATTTGGTTCGAAATTGTGACCGGTAGTTATTTGTACTTTCGGTATTACCATTCGTTTATTTGAACATCATCATCATCATCATCATTCTCTTTCGGCTTTTCCCGTTAGGGGTCGCCACAGCGGATCATCTCTTTCCATTTCTTCCTATCCTCTGCATCTTGCTCTGTCACACCAACCGCCTGCATGTCCTCTCTCACCACGTCCATAAACCTTATCTTAGGCCTTCCTCTATTCCTCTTACCTGGCAGCTCCATCCTTAGCATCTTTTTCCCAATATACCCATCATCCCTCCTCAGCACATGTCCAAACCAACGCAATCTCGTCTCTCTTGCTTTGTCTCCAAACTGTCCAACATGAGCTGACCCTCTAATATACCGATTCCTAATCCTATCCATCCTAGTCACACCGATTGCAAATCTTAACATCTTTAACTCTGCCACATCCAGCTCTGACTCCTGCCTTTTTGTCAATGCCACTGTCTCCAACCCATATAACATAGCTGGTCTCACTACACTCTTGTAGACCTTCCCTTTCACTCTTACGGATACCCGTCTGTCACAAATCACTCCTGACACTCTTCTCCACCCATTCCACCCTGCCTGTACTCTCTTCTTCACTTCTCTTCCACATTCACCATTACTCTGAACTGTTGATCCCAAGTACTTAAACTCGTCCACCTTTACCAACTCTACTCCCTGCATCCTCACCATTCCTCTACCCTCCCTCTCATTTACACACATATATTCTGTCTTAGCCCTGCTGACCCTCATTCCTCTGCTCTCTAGAGCATATCTCCACCTCTCCAGAGTCTCCTCAACCTGATTCCTACTCTCACTACAGATCACAATGTCATCTGCAAACATCATAGTCCACGGGCCTCCTGTCTGATCTCATCTGTCAACCTGTCCATCACCACTGCAAATAAGAAAGGACTCAGAGCTGATCCTTGATGTAATCCCACCTCCACCTTAAACGGATCTGTCACTCCCACTGCAGTCCTCACCACTGTCACACTACCCTCGTACATATCCTGTACCACTCTTACGTACTTCTCTGCCACTCCCGACTTCCTCATACAATACCACAACTCTTCTCTAGGCACCCTGTCATATGCTTTCTCCAAGTCTACAAAGACTTTAAAAAGTCTACAAAGAGTTTTTCCGTTCGAATACACAATAGTAAACCATATATATATATATATATATATATATATATATATATATATATATATATATAGGTTTACTATCATAATTTCAAACATGTTTTTTGCGAGTACTTACTTACGTACTCAAAAAAACATGGTCGAAAGTTATGATAGCAACCGAGAAAAAAAAACAAACAAAAAAAGTCGACAATTTGATTTCGAATTGTTGACATTTTTTGAACATACCACCACATCCCGTGGCATACAACACACGTTTTGCAGAGGGTCAAGCACCCCTGCACCCCCTTCAGAGATTGCACCACAGTGTGGGAAAGGGAAGTTTTGAAACTTCGAAAGCAAAATAAAAAAATGAAAACAAAAATTTTTTTTTACATTTTTGCAGGGGTGGGCAACCCCCCCCCCTGCACCCCCACACCGCTTGCTAAATAAATATTCCAATTAAAAGATCACACTACAATAAGGAAAATGGTAAATATCCCGTTCAGTGCTGTACGGCGATTTCCATTCAAAATGTTTTAAGTTTCAAAACTTTGATCTTTTGGTCTTAGCCATTTGAAGTTCAAAGTTTTGAAACTTTGAGCTCCTGAAGGGGACATATATATATATATATATATATATATATATATATATATATATATATATTGATTGAGACCATACATTCAACTTTCTGAAAACCAGAACAAAACTAAACAACCAAAATCTACATTTTTTTGCAGGGAGTGCAACCCCCCTCGCATCCCCCACACATCCTATAAATTATATATACCACATCAGATATCACACTGCAGTAGAGAAAAGGGTAAAATTCCCCAGCCCCCAATGTACCTAAGTCTCTATGCAAATGCTTTGAGTTTTTTGAAAATTGAACATATAGTCTCGACCATATGACATTTGAGTTTCCAAAAATTTGATAGTCTGACAAACCCGTATTTTAATGATCACATCTGGAAGTTCCTAGTTGACCTAGTCTTGGCTCCAGGGTCGGTTTCTACTATCACATACCAGTCTTATCATGAGTCAGATGGCTTCTTGATAAGCATTATTTTTACTATCCCTGTTTCCTTTTTCACTTATAACAGGCAAACTTGATCTGAGGTGGCTTTTTCTCTAGACGCTGATTATAGGTAAAGGGGGAGCCTGAGCACCGTATGCAAAAACATGAGAGTGACTGATGTCGGATCTGAGACCCATATGTTGAGGAAGGATGGAAACAGACAACACAGAGCCATCATTATGGCAAAAATATAACTTTCATTTTAAGGATATATTACACAGTCTAGGCCTATTAATGAATTAATTGTTTAGTGCAGTGAGTAAAGCAAAACAAAGACAGTATAGATGTAAAGGCAATTTCTGTTCAACAACCCGCACGTCAAACAAAAATTAATAATATTATTGCATATCACATACTTTTTTGGAGGGGGTTACATGTTTGGAAGACACCTATATCTTATCTTTGATCTCCCTATGATTTCCCTGTAATTAAGAATAGCTCTCTCCTCTGATCTCACTCAGTACCAGTCCAACCTACCTGAATGGCTGATAATGTCATATTGTTGCAACATATACCTCCAGAGTCAACAGAGCCAGATTGTGGTCAAATACATCCTGATGCATGGTAATGAATCAGGCCCCTGCCAATCATACCAATATCCCTGGGAGCACTGTCTGCTTAAATGACTTTCTTGAAGTCCAACAGTAAGGAAGTGGAGGTAGAAGGATTCAAACCCTGTATTTCTAACTACAGGAAACAGTTCATTAACAACTGAGAGCCTTGAGTACTAGACAACTCAAACTCAATTTAAACCTGTCACTGTGTGCATCATTCTTTCCTCACTTTTACAATTATCTCAGGGATCGGGACTTCATTAAAAAAAATTTTATCAGAATTTACAGCAAGACACTAACAGACATTTTCTAAACAAAATAAAACAAAATGCTCACATTGAAAGAACATGGAAAAAAACAGAAAACTTCTTTTTCAATGAAAGTCACATTTAGTGAAAATGCATCTGACAATCCATTAGCATACAGCGAAGTGTTAATTAACAGCTATGTGAAGAGTGCAGAAATTCAAAAGACAAGTACATAATGTATTTGCAAACAGCTTGGGACAGCCCACTGGACCCAAGAGCCCCTTTTCAAGTGCAGCCCAGGGGCACTGTTTGTTGCAGTGAAATGGCCGGAGTCATACAGTGGACAAACAAAAGCTGAGGGGATCAAGCCTTCGTTGTAAGAAGCAGCTCATTGACAGCCCATAGTCTTACTCATCTGCACTAAGTAGCAGACAGCTTGCTGTAGTCCAAAAGAGTGCATTTCACAACATGTGCCTGCAAAAAAAGAAGCTAAATTAAAAACTTATTCATACTTAAAATGTAACATTAAACTCATAGACTTCATGCTGTCCAGTTTATTCATAACAAAATAATAAACACATTGTCATCAAGGATTGTACCCAAAGAACATGGCTCATATGATCAATCAATGCCTTCCCTTATACCATAACTACTCTGAAATGCAGAAACCGAGTATTTGTATATACCCACATAGACACCATCAGACAGACTGACTGACACACAATCATCAGTTACAGCCCCGTGTGTGACTGTATACCTCAGATATCTGCTTGAGATCAACCGAATGAATACATTCATAAATAATAGCCCAGTAGTGCCAGGGCACATCTATGGGCTAAGCTTGGAAAGGCTCCAGGGCCATTAGCCTAGTACGCACCTATGAACCTAAGAAATGTTATTGCAGCTCAGTGCTGTGAAAATCATATAGTGCAGTTCATTACAATCCCCCTCTGTCTTCTCAGCTCCTTATCTCAAGAACCAGAGATGAAGATTCAAACTCAGGAAGATAGTTTAAAAATGTATCTTATACAAAACTGGATAGATTAACAAATTTTGCTTTAAAAAGCATTTTTGGTGAAATACAAACTCTGAAACTCACATGCCTGGCATTATTTAGGGAGTGTAATCCACAACCATTAGCCACGCATTTTAAAAGGAACAGAACAAAGTACAACTCAACTTCTTTGTTCAAGAATTCTGGACAAAGTCAAAATAATGGGAGGATAATGACCCAAAAAGGGACACATTTTAAATATTATTTTATTTTACTTTATTTGTTAACCAGGAAAACCAACTGGGCAAAGTGCCCATTTACAGGGACGACCTGGTAGAAAAATCTGGTTAAATGGATTCAAATCCTGTATTTTTTACTACAGGAAACAGTTCATTAATGCATAGCCTCCCTCCCCTAGCACCTCCCATCCCCAACCTCCCCCCTTCTCCATAAACCCTATCCCTATATCTACCACAAAAAAAACTTCTTCTAAAATTGAAATCGGGTTCTAATGCCCCTGATAAAATACCCTCACACTTTTTAAAAGTAGCTGCAGAAGCCATTGCACTTCCCACCTGCATCCTAATAAATTGTTCAGTTTCAGAATGTCATGTTCCCCAGATCTGGAAGAAGGCCTTTATTATAACACTTCACAAAGTTGGCAATAACAATAATCTCTCCAACTTTCGACATGTCGCTATTCTATCCCCATTCCAAAACTTCTTGAAAAATGCATCGATCTGCAACTGTTATCCCATCTTACAAACAACCATCTTCGTACTCCGACACTACATGGATTCAGACCCAGCCATAGCACTACCACAGATCTCCTCTCCTTCCTAGAAACTGTCAACAAAGCTTGTGACTCTGGTCATATCGTGTCCAACCTCCTCCTAGATCTCTCTAAGGCATTCAACATCATCTCTCACAGTCTTCTTCTCATTAAACTCTCCAAACTAAACCTGTTCCATTCCTCTATCAACTGGTTTACAAGTTATCTCTCAAATAGGTAACAAGCAGTCAGATGGAAAAAAGCCACCTCCCCTTTCCTCAAAACCCCTACAGGTGTCCCCAAGGTTCAATTCTAGGCTCTCTTTTATTTGATATATTCATAAATGACTTTTACCAAGTCATACCTAATGCCAACCTCATCCAGTATGCCAAAGACTCCACTATAATCTGCTCTGCCTCCTCTATTTCCACTCTAACCAAACTAACCCAAGATGCCTTCTCTTCCACCGAACAATGGATGCTAGACAACCATCTAGCACTCAATGCAAACAAAACTAAACTCATGATATTTACCACTTCCAAAACCACTATCCTAGATAAAAACTCATTCTCAATCACCAGTCAGAATAATACCCCTCTCAAAATAGTTCCAAATGCTAAACTACTAGGAGCCCTCATTGATGACCAGCTAAAGTTTGATATCCATTTACAAGTAAATATTAAAAAAACACATAAAATTGGCATGCCCTATCATCATAATCATCATATATCTCCCTCCACTAGGCTCACTCTGGCTAACACATATCTTATCCCATCCTTGCCATATGGTGCTTCTATCCTCACTAACCTGCAATCATCACTCAAAACTAAAGTCTCCTCTTACTACAATAAAATATCAAAATTTACAACAGGCCACAAATCCACATCCCGCCATTGTACTGCCCAAAATCAACTGAAATGGCTTGAGCTGCCCAATTTCCTCATCTATACTCAACTTGTCCAAGTACACAAACTTATTTTTTGCCCCTTTCTCTGCCACTCCATTGCTTTCACCTTTAAAATGCATCAGCCAGATAGACTTCTCAGCTCTAACTCCCTTCATAAACCTGCCCGCCCAGCAGGCAAACATTTAATATCTTTCTCTCTTGCACGTCACTGGAATTCTCTCCCACCCCTCATCCGTACCACCAGCAGCCTCTCCTCATTCAAAACCTTACTTCACTCACACCGAACCTCACAACAGATATGCTCTTGCACTCATCCTATATAATCTTCTTACACTTTACCAACTTCCTAGAAGCCAAGGCATCTGTAAATACCCTCCTATAATTTTATACCCCCATCAAACTGTAGGAATTTGCTTAACCTTTAGTACTGTAGGAATCAGCAATGAATATATAATTTTTTGCAACTAAGGCAACTCTTATGAACTTGACTGTTTTGAAAAAAATTCTGCTTTGCATTGTACCAATTTGTTCCTTTTAATGTCTATATTACTTTATTTGTGTACTTTGTATTTCCATATGCATACATTCTGTATACATATATACACATTCTCCCTAGGATTCAAGAAGCTCGGCGCAAGGACGGTTTTAGCCTTGGGCCAAGTGTAATCACTACAGATGGCACAGCAGCGCCATATGAATATGTATGAGGGCGCACCGCTGTACCCTCAACGTGCACAGGAAACATGTGCGAGTGCAGGGGGCATGTACAAGTGCTCTACAGAGGCGTAAACATGCCCTGACACTTGCAAAACCTACTATGCCTACTAGTAGAGCCTGCCCCTAATAGTAAGTCAGTAATTCAGTGTCCGTGGATACCGAAATGTATGCTAAGCATACAAGAGTGTCCATGAACAGTGAAATAAAATCGAAGTAGTAAACACACAAACATGTAGTGGAATGTTGAGCCCTGTCCCTAGAACTTTCACAATTAGATTCCCCGTGTCCCTATTATACATTTGAATTGCTGCAATGTCGAAGGTGTAAACAAAGCGCAGCGTGTTTGCGCGTCGCTGCCTCCGCCAAGTGTAGCTTGCACATCATTCATTCAAACAGAGAAAAACATGTGGAATCAATGTAAATGTCAATAGTGTAGTGTTCAGAGCATCCACCTAACAAACAGACATTCATGGTTTGAGCCCAACAATAGCACATATCATTTTCCATGTGGAATGAATGTCGTTTTTGCCATAAAACTGACATAAGAGTATCGCATGAGATATTTAACTTAAATATCATTCAAGCAAAGCGGCACTATGATAATGAATAAAGTACTAGTAAGCAGGTGTAAGCACAAATAAGCAGCAGTAAACACATATAAGTACCAGTAAGCAAGTCTGAGTGCGCTTGTGCGGGACTAAGCAGTGCCCAGCATAGGAAATGTATATATGTATATACAGATATATAATATATATACATATATATATATATATATATATATATATATAAACATATACATATATATATATATATATATATATATATATTTATAGATATATATATTTATATATATATATATATATATATATATATATATATATATATAAATGAAGAAAGAATGACTTAACAATAAAGCATACAAAAGGAATGAGAAGGGAATCAACAGCAACCCCAGTATTATAGTATAGAATAATAGGTTGTACAGAAGAGGGATGGGACAAAACTGCTAAAACACAGAAGTGTGTACAATGTTCGAAGTCAGTGCTGTGCTGAAAAAAATCAAATGTGAGGACTTTCCCACACATGGAATCATTCCTGTCATCTGCCTGCTATGGCAAAGCTAATTGCTAAACCGGTCTATTTGTAAAAGAAATATGCTGAACACGTACATAATTAGGTTCTCATTTGTAATGTGTGCGTTACCACATAGTCATACTTATTAATTTATTGCAGTGTCATGTTAACAGGAGTAAGGATGTAATGATGTATAGAGTCTAACCTTGACATAAACACTTGCGTGTCCCATGTGGGACAACCCAAAAATTGCAAATAGTATTCTTTTGGTCGCTCATGTCGCCAATGTTTGTGGACTAAATGTTTGGGAGTTCTGAGGATATATGGAGTGAGTCAACCGATGGGATGGGTCTATAGGAATAGGAAGTGGCCAATGTGTAGTGGTGTGGATACACCACAAATCCAACTGGAGAATGGATGACTGCAGGGTTAGGGAGGCATTGGGGTGTGTGTTTGAGGAACCAGGAGCCATGGGTATATAGGAATATATGCAAATGAAGCAGCACAAAAATAATGCATTTGTTAGAGCAACCACCTAACGAACAGACATTCCCGTACTGAGTCCCACTGCATCACATACCATTTACCATCGGTAATCTGTACATGAACATATTGCAACATCTGTCCACTGTATAACCTGCAAAATATCAATTAAACATTAACTGGAGTGAAGTGTCAGTGTCATAATGAATAAGGCACTAGTAAGCATGGTTTAAGCATATATAAACACCAGTAAGCATGTATAAGTGCATTTGCACGGGGTATGCATTGCTTTACAGACACACACACACACACACACACACACACACACACACACACACACACACACACACACATACACACACACACACATATATATGCATTGCTTTACAGACACACACACACACACACATATATGTATATATAAATATATTTATATATATATATATATATATATATATATATATATATATAGATCCACGGTGGTGCAGCTGTAGCATTGTTGCCTCACAGCAAGATGTTCTCCCATTTGATTCTCAGCTAGTGTGTGGGGAGTGCCTTCTGTGTGGAGTCTGCATGTCCTCCCCGTGGGTCGAGTGGCATTTTGGAAGACATGCGTGAATGGCCGTGCCTTCGTTGAAGGTTGGACATTGAGCTGGCAACTCGGCATCGTGAAAATCTACTGCCAATCATTAGCAGACCGGAGTTCCAAAGCCGAAAGACAACAACAACAAATATATATATAGATATATATCTATATATATATCTATATATATATATATATATATATATATATATATATATATATATATATAGTTGCAGACATATAAATATACATATATATATGTATATCTATATATCTATATCTATCTATATATATATATATATATATATATATATATATATATATATATATATGTATATGTGTGTGTGTGTGTGTGTGTGTGTGTATGTGTGTGTGTGCGTAGATATACACAGATATTCAGCTATGATAGGAAACAGCACACAGGAATGACATCTGTTCACAGGCTATGCCAATGGAAGTGAGGAGCCCAAGCAAGAAACATGAAACACGTAGCATGACCTTCCACCCCCCCCCAGCCGGACATGGGAAACATACACACAAACAACGTAAAGAGTCCACTGCTCCCCAGACCACAGGCAGGATACAACTGGGGGGGTACACAGTGCACCTGTGAATTCTAATCTTGGAACACAGACAGGTGTGTCCCTTGTGGGAAAACCCAAAAATTGGCAAGACCAAAAGAAGGTGATAGACCAAACATTCTGGCTGGAGTGTATACATACTCGGAATACAAGGGTGGGAAACCCTGATGACCCATGGGCCGAGACAATTCTATGAAATGGATCCAGTGAAATGGAGAGTGGGCGGCGTCTAGTGGTGTGTCCAGAACAGACCAGGCCCCAGAGTAAGGATGGGTGCTGTTGAGGAGGTGCAGGTTGGGGAACTATGGGTAGCTACTTATGGGTCTAGGTGTGCAGGTGTTGGTTGATGTGGGTCTATATGGACAGCCCTAGGGATGTAAGTGAATGTGTTCATTGGGCAGAGGTGTCGCCCAACGAGCAGCCACACCCACTACGAGTCCCACTGCAGCAAAGTGTAATCTAGATGGCAAGGAACGGAATAACCAGATGTAGACATATATATGTAGAGGTATGTGTGTGTATATCTACCCATAGTGACATAGAGATAAGTCTCTCCCTCTCTGTAGTACAAATGTATACATACAGAGACACAGAGACAGAATACAGATACATACCCACATATAAATATATACATATGCAGACACCCATAGACCCATATGTTGTGAGATATATATATATATATATATATATATATATATATATATATATATATATATATATACAGCAAAATATAAATATACATGTATGCATACATATACAGATATATCTGTATATAGTAATGTAAATATATATATATATATATATATATATATATATATATATATATATATATATATATATATATGTGACTGTAAATATACACATGTATATAGCTAGGATATGATACAGCAGTTACGAGTAACATATGTTCACAGGCCATGCATATGGGGGTGAGGGGTCCAATAAACAAACGTGTAACATGTAGTATCAACCCCCTCCACCCCCCAGCCAGGCTCGTGAGACATACACACACACACAATAAAGGTAAACACACCACTGCTTCCCAGACCACCAGCAGGATACTACCAATGGGAGAGACCTGCCAGGTCTAATCTTGAAACATAGACATTGATATCCCTTGTGGGACACCAAAAATTAATGATTGAAGGCAGTCCCTGTAATGACTTATCAAACCAGGCTGTAGATGTACAGGGACCAGTAGGTTGTGCAAGCCTGATAACCCATGGGTTGACACAACGTATGACATGTGTCCCAACACGGGGAGAGTGGGCAGTATGTAGTGGTGGTGTGTTTATACCCCACCTTCACCCACAGTAAGGATGAGTGCTGTAGAGGAGTGGCAGGTGGGGGAACTATGGGTATGCAATTATGGGCCTAGGCATGCAGGTGTTGGCTTGGGGATGTAAGTAATATTCTGAAATGGGCATAGCTGATGCCAATACCTCTCAACCCTTAACAGCAGATCCACTGGACAGGACATAAACCACTGGGGGAGCAAATAGGGACCATACCTCTGAACTGTCCCCGATTTCCAGGGACATCCCAGATTTTGACTCGGTTTCTAACTCTGCCCCACTTAATCCCTCCTAAAACTAGTGACATTTGGAGGAAAGGTGGTGGATTACATGTAATGAATAATGACAACAATTAAGAGTTATAAACATCATGTACCTCATAAAATGTGTATGAATTCATATGCTCTGAGTCTGTCAATGTGTCAGGTTAATAGCACCAATAATTTAAATGTGTCCCTGATGTTGTTATGCCATGTTCCTGATTCAGTTTGTATATTTCCCCAATCGTATGAGAGGTCTGATAGGGACAGAAAGCACATATTCCACTGACAACCTTAGAAAGATGATAGAATATAAGGTATGCAGTAGCATGACTCGGCTGAAGGATGTGGGTTCCAAAACCCAATTACTTGTTTGTATTGAAGAGTGGCAGTTCCCATGTATTAGCCAGATGGGAGCAGATTGTAAGAGGAACACACCAATAATATGAATCAAACTCTGGACAGGCCGCGGATTCTGTACAGTCGAACGGCATGCTGTCGCCTAATGGGCAGCCATTCCTGATACTGTAAGCATGTAATCTGATGAAATAGGCATCACAAGGTAATATCCTAGTCCTCACTCCTACCCAGGGGTGTGAGTGTCAGATGCAAACACCAAATGCAGTTCCTTTGCAAGTGCGGGAGCAAGCGGGTGTAAGCCTCTTTGGCCACCAGTATGTGAGTATTACACTGGTGAAGCACTGTAGAGGCTAACTGAGTGTAAGAAACTGTAACCAGAGGTTAGCATTGCTTAGCTCCATGCAAACCTGCTCACAACTGCTTTGATGTGGCTTAATCACTCCATATCCAATGGCCTTGTTCTGCCCAGCAACAATATAAAAGGCCTCTGCAAGGCTCGAAACCAGGACCCTGCATACACGCAGCTATTGTGATTTACCACTAAGCCATGGCAGATATACAGACATCGGATCTTATCACAAACATATCATCCATTGCAGTCATTCAGCAGTATAGGAAATGTATTCCATCATGGAGATGTATGTGTGAGTGTTTATGTCCAGATATAGATACATACATATATATAGATATATCAGGAACATCCCATGTGACAACAAAGCATTACAAAGGAATGAAAAGGGAAACACCAGCAATGCCTGTATTATGTAGTGGTGTTGTCCTATGTAATATCAAGACTCCCTCAGACAGACATGTGTCATTCATACACGCAAACATTTGTACATTGGCCATATACATCACTCTGTGCAAGTTATTTACATTAACACAACAGTTCCTGTCCAATCATTATGTGAGAACAGTACTCTTGCAAGGTGCTGTGTGAGACATCATCATCATGATAAAGGTAAATGGGGTAACCATAGAGGCACCGGTAGTGTTGTGTATACAATGGGGTCATCCACATCACGTGTACCTGGAACATTTAGGAGTCATGTGCATACCAGGATCATGTGCCTGAGAGACAGGGGTGAGGACAACTGGAGTATGTTGTGATGCATATTAAAAGGGTTACATTTGTCCAGTAGACACATGTGTGAAATGGATAGCTATGTATGGGGCAAACGTTGTTCTAGGAACCAATTAGCCTTTTGTTTCCGTAGAGTGAGAGTGGGATGTGGGGGAAGGAGAGTAGGTATGGTCATTGAGGATAGGTAGAGTAGAATGACAGACAAGACAGCATGCAGGGTTGGTATATGACACATGTGGGGGGATACACCTCGGACAGGGAGGGGTGTTCGGCAGTCACAAGCCCATGAGCCCTCAGATGGAAACAGTGGGACGGAGGTCCCCAGCCATGGGCAGCCACCACTGCAACAAAACAACTGCAAAGGTGGCAGTACTGGGGGCTATCTAGGAGGGGCAGCCTCACCCTGTAAATGTCACACTCTGCCCTTGAGCTGGTGTATCTGGTCTCGAAACCCCTTAATGGGCCCCCTATGCACCACGTCCGGGACTGTATGACAGTGGACATGTTCCTGTCTGGACCTGCTCCGGGGGGGGGACAAGCCCTATCCTCAGTGGCGGTACCACTAGAAGGTGATGCAGAGCCAACAGAGGTGGCGGTCCAAGGCTGGGCTCCAGATGTGCTGGTGCCTGGTGCCATGGCCAGCTGAAGTGGGACAGGAGGTTCTGCCGGGACCTCCAAACCCATACAGCCTATGGTGTTGCAGTTTAAATACAGATATGGCTTAGTAATAGTCAACAGCATTCAGGATTACTTATAACAGCATGCATAGATATGACCATCAACCCAACACAACAGATGGTATACATTTGCAGAGGGAGCACAACACATGCATATATACTGCATGACATCTGTACAAGATGTAGAAGACTTGTGACTGCAGCTATGAACAGTGGCCCATTATTGGCATGTCACTGAGAACCCCAGACAGTGTCTGGCATACCACTGTTTTATGTGACATATGTCCAGTCAGGGATGCGATGGCAGTAACTCATCACTATCACCATGTACTGGCTGCAGTCCTCACACTATGCTCCTGCTTTTTACAGATGTGTGTTCAGTGAGTAACACAGGAAACAAATGGTTCCACACACTGACCAGTCCACAGATTGCCCTACAGATGGGGGTCCCTCACAAACAGACCACTGTCTTGTCAGTTTTAAAACATGCAGGATAGCCATTACCACACACAACTTGTTAAACAGACAGTAGTCTCAATGAAGCATAGCTACACTTACATGCTGTAGTCATGTCTGGCACATCACCCTCCTGTCTTTAGACTATTTCCCACTGTGTATGTTGCTTGAGGAACATCCAGATATCATCTGTGATGCCGTTTACCAAATACCAGATCCAGGTACCACTCACAGCGACTGTCATGGGCAAACACCAACATGATGTTCCTAGATATCATACTGTGTTTTTCATGCAAATGGCTATGGAAACATCATCAAAGCTGTTCCACATGCAATCAGCTAGAGGAGGACTGCAATAGGTGCAGAGGCCATCACCTGATCATGACCATCACTTACAAAACACAAGCTGCTGCTGAGTAGGTGTACACCTACACATCCACCAGAGAGTGTGTGGGAGGGACAGACAGAGGCAAAGTACATCCGAGAAGAGCTTGGAGACTAAAACCTAAGCATCTTCTGTCACACACCTACCAGTACAGGGGTTCAAATCCCTGACTGACTAGTCATTACTATTACAAGTGCATGCAATTACTCCATGTGCCACAAAGCTGGCATGTTGGTGTGCTGTAAGAACATATATGTGTGTTGGTGAGTGACATCTGCAACTGAGATATAGTAGACATACATTAGGTGTGGCACACATGGCTGTCCACATGAACAGATGTCATTGTCAACACAACCACACTCTCTAATGGACTCACATTGACACTCTTTGCCAGGCCCAAAGATATACTTCCAAACTACTTAGTTTGCCACACTGCAGTAATGCACAGGTACTACATGCACCACAGGGGATATCTGGAGGTTCTATGGGCTAGGGCATGTGAACATGTTTGACATCTGTCGGTATGCCAATGGGAGTTATACTGGGAGTGATTGTGGTTGGGAGCATCATACCCCACACGCAGACACAAGGTGCTAGTACTGACATGCATGTGTGCATTGCTTCATGGGTGTTTAGTGGTTGGCTGTGCAAGATGGCTGTACAAGGCTGGATGAGGGGTAATCCTTGGCATCATGCCACCTGACAATGGTTTGCAGTGTGGTACAGGGATGTAGTGTCTGCAATGTCCCACACAGATGGGTATTCAATGAACTGTCCTGACATCCTGGCTACCATTGTGTATGGCCATAGCTTTGCAATGCTTGCCATGTCTGTGTTTGATAGTCCTTGACATGGACATTGCCTGGGATGTGCATGTCCCACAATAATGTACAGTGACATGTACAGGTACCTTGGTTTGGCTGGCACATGTTGTGTACACAGACTGTTATCCTCCAATACTGGCCTGGTGTGACAGGACCTGCTTAGAGTCAGCAGGTTGACCCTGCACCTGCATTGATAGCATGATACAAGTATTCCCTGGTGTCAGTGGCATTGGTCCATACAGGGCACATGAGTAAGGCATTGTATGGCCTCTGTGGATCACATTTGATGGCACCACATATGTTGCAGGCATCCAGTGGGGAACATAGTGAAGGCACATTGTCCGCAATTGTGTGCCTTTTGTACTGCTGTACAGGGTGCTGTGCCCTCTACAGCCCACTGCAATAACACCATGCCTACTATCTGTCATCAATCTGCAGGGTACTAGCAATATAGCGGGATATTCTAGTCAAGTGTGTTTGTGTATGACACATGGGTTCAGGACATATTCTGGGTAATAGCAGGGTTGCATACTTTGTTCACCAGGCCTTTTGCCAGGTGTAGGGGTATGGCTTGCCAACACAGTCCCTTGGCTGACTGACATCTGTACTCCTCGTGAGGTGGACATTGTGACATATAAGGCGGACACCATATAGGAAAACTACAAAATCCACTCCCCAAGATATCCAGTGTTTAGACACTCACAGCCACCTCCACACAGGCTCTGACAGTCAAACACACACACACACACACACACACACACACACACACACACACACACACACACACACACACACACACACACACACACACCTGCCATGTCTTGGAATAGAACCCCTACCTAACTAGTGCATCACACTACAGCATTACGCAGTTACAGCACACACTACAGAGATTACTTGGTTACAGCAGTCCCAGAGATGTATGTCTAGGTGGGTGACATCAGCAGGATTGCCAAAGGTGGTCATGTGAATTGTAAAGAGTGTGCATACTCTAAAAAGCATTGTTCTTGTCTCAGGCAGACAGACACACACACACACAGTTGGTCTCTCTTGGAATGGAACCCCTACCTAACTAGTTTATTACACTACAGCAATACTCAGTTACAGCACGCTCTACAGAGAATACTGGGTTACAGCAGTCCTAGAGGTGTATTAATAGGTGGGTGACATCAGCAGGATTGCCAAAGGTGGTCATGTGAATTGTAATGAGTGTGCATACTCTAAAAAGCATTGTTCTTGTCTCAGGCAGAAAGACAGGCACACACACACACACACACACACACACACACACACACACACACACACACACACACACTTGGCCTCTCTTGGAATGGAATCCCAACCTAACTAGTTTATCACACTACAGCAATACACAGTTACAGCATGTGCTACAAAGAATACTGGGTTACAGCAGTCCTAGAGGTGTACGTCTTGGTGGGTGACATCAGCAGGATTGCCAAAGGTGGTCATGTGGGTTGTAAAGAGTGTGCATACTCTAAAAGCATTGTTTATTTCACAGGCAGGCACACACATACACACACACACTTGACCTGTCTAGGATTAGAACACCTACCAAACTAGTTTAACACACTGCAGTATTACACAGTTACAGCACGCGCCATGGAGATTACTAGGTTACAGCAGTCCCAGAAGTGTATTCGTAGGTGGGTGACATCAGCAGGATTGCCAAAAAAGGGCATTCCAAGTGTACTGCAGGTTGTACATGTCTGTTACCTGTGTGTAACCACTGCTTACTGTCACAAAAACACATTTACACCTGCTTACAACTGATTAAAAGTGTCTTATGCCATCCTAATTGACAGTATCAACAAGGCTTGCAGGTCTTGAACCCTGGACCATGCACACTGAGGTCACTGAACATACCACTAAGCCATCTGGGTTGTACACATGTTGTATGGAGTCTATAATGCACATCCTACTACAGGTATTCCACAGTACTGAAAACAAATGGGACAGTCACTTTGTGTACATATGTACAGTACCCTTGAATATACTGTACTCTGTGAAACAACAAAGACAAGTGTACATCTGTACAAATTTTATAACTACATATATATATATATATATATATATGCACCTACGGGATGTGTACACACACGCACACACACACACACACACACACACACACACAGTATATATATATATATATATATATATATATATACATATATATATATATATATATATACATATATACCGCCATATATATATATATATATATATATACACACACACACACACACACACACGTCTGAACGCCCTTTGTGACACAGAAGGGTTCCAAAGGAACTGACATGTACACAAAACAGAGGCATCTCTTGTGTTATAACATTTAAATCATAAGCAGTTCTCCAGAGAAGGGATGGTTGTTGTGTATGTGGAGTTTGGGGTGTGGAATGATGGCTAATGTAATCTACCCCAGGGATTGTGGAGTTAGGGTGGGGGAATGATGTGTATGGACCTACACCCCAGCGACCACTTCTGTGTCACTGCTTGGCAGTGACACAGGAAAATAACATACCCAACTGTAGTTGTGCTTGACTGTGTATTCTTTACCATTCCTAACTATGTAATACTTTGTAGATACTGGTCACCACAGATGGATACCATGGTGTGCTAAAACACATTACACATGTGTATGCCTGGCTACAGGGTAGTCACACACACAAACACGCACACATTTGCCAGTATTGTGCATACCCGTTTTGCCTATGTAAAGGTAACTAGTACAGTGGTATGCAGTTGGGGTATGTGCCACAGAACACATACAATTACACTTACTGATTCCACGTCTGAGCTGCGTGACATCACAGGACTGATTACTTGCAGTGGGGAGGGGGGAAGAGAGACTTTTAGCAGCTGACAAGAATAAAGACCAGTGCAAAAGGAGGGATCTATTTGGAATGCAGTAAAACCCGCTGCCATGACAGGATGCAGACACAAATACACATACACAACCACACTTAGCCATTTACTGACACACACACTCAGGCATTTGCTGACATACACAGACACACACACATACACACACACATACTTGCCAGTGGTGGGATCAGAACTCCTGCCTATCTAAAGATCACTATTACAGAACTACGCAGTTACGAGACACACCACAGAGATTACACATTCCAAGGCAGTCAGACTGCCCTTCTACAATTGAGGACAACAACAGGGAGACTGACAGTCACAACGTACATAGCTGAAGACCTGTGTGTTTAAAGTAAGTGTCCATTACAACCTGTATGCACAAACAAGACACATCATCCACAGGTAGGCCAACAGGAACCTGAACTGGAGTATGGCCATCTTCAGAATGGACAACTACTATTACTATACAGGGTTACAGTGGGCATGCTCATACACTTAGTAGCACAGGGCTGTTTGGGATGCACTATGACTACAACTACACAAGGTTATACTGAGCATGCTCATACACTTGGTAACAAAGGGCTTGTTGGATGCACTGACTCAAATTTCACAAGGTGGCACTGGGTACGCTCATATACTTAGTAGCACAGGGCTGTTTGGGATGCACTCCGATTCTAACCACTGAAGGCCACAGTGTGCATGCTCAAACACTTGCATGTACAGAACACATTGTAATGGACTCCTATTGTAAACACACAGGTTTACAGCTAGGTACATCTTACCTGTCAGTGTATATGCACATCATACTGGTTTACTTTTTTCCATTATACTAATTGTCACCCAACATCCTTTACAATCTTCCCTTTAATGTTTCAATACACTATATTACTGCATATAAAATTTATGTATATATGTATATTGTACCCTTTCTCGTACAGTACCCTTTATGGATTAATGCTTATGTTATTAATCACGGTGAGTATTATAATTTGTATTTCTTTTGAAAAAAAAAACACTAATGTTTTTATGTAACAATTGCTGTTTTTATACGAATCTGTCATAACTTCTATATTAATTTTGTATGTTTCTTGGAGATTTTTTCCCCGGGCCTCTACTGTAAATGGACATGTATCCAGCTAGACTAGCCCGGTCAACAAATGTAAAGTAAGTAAATAAATAAATACTACCTGATACATGTATGTGGCCAGTAACTTATATATCTATGTATGTGCTGTGTGATATACATGTACATGAAGTACTGACATATATATGTTATGTATACATATTCATGCATGTGTGGACGTGACAGACAATAGATTACCTGGGTCACACAGGTGGATGCTACCTACAGCATGTGTCACACACCTTCCTGCCCTGAAAGGCATACATTGATAGCAGGTTGTGGACAGTGGCATTATATGTGGAACAGTGGCATGTGCAAGCATAATGTGTGAGCCACCTTGTGTAATGGTAGTGAGGTGCAGGTGTCAAGATGACCTCTCCTGGCTGTGTTAGTAGTTGTCATTATTACCAGGACTGCTACCCTAAGTATATCTCACATTAGTCATATACACAAGTTCTGCCGCTGTCCGTCACCTTGCATAGGGCATTTGCTACCAAGCACATTAATGCCACATGCAGTGATGTCATGGTACAGGTGGCAACTGCTAGACCAAAACAATGAGCCAATGTCCTGCTGTTATTATGAGGTTGTTCAGTGTCTGTCATTCTGGGCTGTCATGACCGAACGACAAGCCTTCAACACAGAGCACATGCATCCATGTTACACGTGTGTGTGGATAATACCTAGGTCACATTTACCCATATAGCTGCATTCCAAGGCAAATGTTCTACACACAGAAGTAACACCCTGACACCTACATGACAATTGCATTCGATGCTTATGCTAAGCAGTGCTAGATGCGTGGCTTTAGTAATCCATTTGCTCAATGTAGCACCTACAATGGGGAATCACTACCACCATATAACTCAGATCCAGACATGTAGGCCATAACAGTGGTATGGACCATTCCAGGTGGTGGTGTACACATATTCATAAAGGCTACTCACATGTAAAGACCACTACTCTGACATAACACATCACAGATGAGTCAGGTACAGGTGACAGTGGCAAATGCTGCATTCTAGGTTGTATCCTCATATACATCCACCACCTTGTTCCCAGACTACCAACACACATCCATATGTGGTATGACATAGTATGGTAGACCACCAGATAACCCTTGATTGGTGGACTGTACCTAGGCCTACATCAACTGTGCAAAGTACCCATGTACAGACACAGCTGCATAATGTGTCATGCAATGCAATAATACCACTGTTTGTAACCAGCTCAGTTGTACACATACCAGGGTCCCTCGGATGTTGTCAGCATTAACACGTTCAACTGTTGCTGTACACCAGTAAACAACACCCTCATGGTTGGATATGACCTAACCGTACCTGCCCTGAATATGTACATCCCACACTCATACAACATAAATTACATTACCATAGCTTTTGTTTTCCTTTCTACATACAGGTGGCTACAGTCATTACACACATGCACATGGCAGATAGCATGCTAACAGTACATAAGGTTCAATATCTATGTTGACAGAGGTAATATCACCTCTCTACTGGTCACCCATGACACCTATTATATCATACAATACTCCACATGGCATGTATGTCTTTAGACATGTCCACCTAATGCAATGTCTACAAACATACCCAAATAACAGGACCATAGGACCTACACAATGCCTGTATTGACAGACTCAGGGAAATCTAGCTCTGCTCTTTATGTTCCTGTGTAGTCAAAGGTGATATGTTCATGACATGTACAGTTATGTGTGTCCACAGCTCCTACATATACCCCATGTCAACAATTGCAAGCCATGCATGCTGTATGCTGTCTGGACATTAGCCTTAGTACCACAATAGCCAGTACATGCTGGAGTGAGATGTTTACAAGCCACAGACCTCGCACATGCTTGAATGGTGTAATGCCTAGCTCTAACAGAGCACATTGCTGGTGCTCTTCCAGTACACATGAGGTGTGTGTGGAAAATATGATGTGCTCACTGTTGACCATTACAGTGCCCTGGCTTCACCATGGCACTGTCAAGTAACAGTTTGTAGGAGCATGACATGGAATAATGCTGTGTGTGTCATGCTGATATGTGCTGTTGTAATATATGTACACTTGGCTACTCGGTGAAAGTGGTGGTGTCCTACCAGTACATGAATACAACATCCATTATGGTGTAATGCTCGGCTATGTTTCACACATGGCGTGGGGAAGGTGTGGAATGCATCCTCTTGGCCTGCTAGTGCACATACTGATGTAGACCGCATATGTGTACATGTATTGCTGTTTGTGTAGATTCCATGTGTGTGCAGTATCTGATGTCTGAAGGTGACTGTTGTCTTAGTACATCATGCTGTTGCAATACAGCCTCAGCATTGCCAACTGTATATGGTGATATGCTCTAAGTACAGTAAGCCATACATGAGGTATGGACAGATGTTTGGACATGACTACTAAGTGGTGGGGCTTCTTTGCAGATGAATGATTACTGAGGATAGCTTACTGCTGAGTTACAACCAGTCCTATAATAACCTGTGTACCTGCTAAGGTCATGTTTTGTTAATTGAAGTGGAAGACAGACAATGTAGAATGCTGTAAGGGTGACACTGAAGGCAAACCTCATGACACCTGCAACATTAATACCTCCCCTGTGCATATATTGTGCATATATCAGCACAGTTATAAAATGAAAGAGTCAGTAAGCATTGTACCGGATGCAATAGTGCTGTACTTCTGTAGTACTTATCATGAGATAGGCAGGTGTTTGATTCACAGTACTGGCACGTGTGGGTGTGTGTCCATATATGTCTCGTATGGTTGTGAATACATCCCACATGTTATCACTCTCCTAAACACTGTTGTTGACGCCAGTACAGCATGAAGTGTAGAAAGAATGGCATAGGCAGGTGGTTAAACCTCACACATGTAAAGTCTCTGTATGTGTGTGAAATAGGTGTATATCTTTGTGAATACCAGTCTGTGTGTATGTGTGTGTGTGTGTGTGTGTGTGTGTGTGTGTGTGTGTGTGTGTGTGTGTGTGTGTGTGTGTGTGTGTGTGTGTGTGTGTGTTTGTGTGGCTGTCTGTGTGTATGGCTGTCCGGTTCCTGGAGTGAGGCTGTATTTTACCATAGTGAAATGTTAATGCCCCCTCCCTCCATCCACTCAATGCAATCTAGCATCCCTGTTGATATCATCAGTCGTAGATGGGCATACTAACCACCTGTTAACATGTACACCCTGGGGTGTGACCTGTTGTTACATAGCCTACTGATGGACCCCCCCTCCCCACATACACTCACTGCACTGTAATATCCCTGTCGATGTCCTTGATCTTAGGCCATTACAACTACCTGTACATGTGTAATCTCTGTGGCACGTCTTGTAATTGCGTAGTACTATAATGATGATATGCACATAGGCACGAGTTCTCATCCAAACAATGGCAACTGTGTGTGTGTGTGTGTGTGTGTGTGTGTGTGTGTGTGTGTGTGTGTGTGTGTGTGTGTGTGTGTGTGTGTTACTGTGTCTGTGAATCCCTGAGTGTGTGGGTGTGTCTGTATTTGCATGCTGTCATGGCAGTGGGTATTACTGCTTCCCAATGAGAAGCCACTATTTCCACTGGCCTTTATCCTTATCATCTGGCATACTACTCTTTACCCACTCCGCGCTCCAGGTAACTATACCTGTGATGTCACCCACTATGGATGTGATGGCTCTGAACACAGTAGCTTACTACACAGCTATCATGCTCTTGGATAATTAGAATAGTAAACATAATTGAAACATGGGAGAATATAACTGTGATGTGGAAGCTACAAAGTGCATGCAGGTATTGTCATACTAATCTGTGGGTAGTCTACATGTACATATGGGACTCCCACAAACACCAACATCCCCTGGCACATGCAACTACACCTGAAAGAAGAAGGCAGAACGTCAAGATCAACATGCTGTTAGTGTTGTTACACATGATACATACTGTCAAATGTACAAAATGCATTCTAAAACTGCAATACATGGTATGTCTGCTGCCTATCAACACTACTCAACAATATTAATCTACAATTGTCTACCTAGTATGTTCACCCTGTGCATCAGACCATATGAACATGTCCCTGCACCGACGGTGTGGATGACAGGGATGCGGCACAGGCATCATCATATGCACAAGGTGATAATGTTTGCCAGAAGCCTAGGCTGTGCCATTGGATGACATCATGTGTGTGTGTTAGGGCCTGTGATTTCATTGGGTGTGTGTGGATGTTATGCATGTGTGTGTTGAGGTGCCCTACATTTGTTTCCAGTGTGTATATGCATGCACACAGGTCTAGCATGTGGCTGGCCTACACAGGGGTAATATTGACAGCTGCAGACTGTACAAGGCAGGTTTCACAGTTCACGGTGTCCGGCCATGGCCATGTGACCTGCTCCTGCCAGGGGTTACACGGGCACTACCAGGCAGGGGTCCAGATTGGGTACCATCGGATGTCACATGTCCACTGGAATCGTGTCCCTATCGGAACCATCCAGGACCATGTGGACATGGCCTGCTGTGTCCCGGTGTGGACTGCACAGCACCAGCTGCACTGCTGCTGCTACTGCCACTATGGGAGCGGGCATGTGCAGTAGCATGTTCACATAGACCTTCAACAGGTGATGTAGCTGACCTACGTCCACGTAACCGATGCCTCAGTCCCACCAGATGTTCCAGCACAGACATTCCACGCTCGAGGATTGACATGCCACGGTCAAGGACTCCCACCATGTCACCCAATTATCTATTCAAAACATCTGCAAGATGATGGTGAGCATTTGCAAGTGCCTGGATGTTGTCAGTTAAAGAACAGACAGCAGCCCTCTGAAGCCTCAGACCTTTTCTGTTGTGCCATTCAGCACGTGCTTATGCCTCCATTACAGCCCGAAACATGTGTCTGGTGACTCCAGCTGATGTGCTTGGTCTTGCAGGGGCATGTTGGCCAGTGGTCCTCCTACAAGCAGCGCTGGGCACATGCCTGTGTGGGACATCACCAGTCTGTTGACTGGGATCATGGCAGACAGGCACACATTCCATAGTCACTACATTTCCCTGTTTCATGCTACTACCCGCCAACTGTCCTTCCTCTATGGCCGGAGGTGATGGGGTATGTGCAAGCAGGGGAACTGTGTGTGAGGATGAGGGGGAGACAGGTGGAATGGCAACTAATGGCACAGATTCAGCCTCTGACAACCCTGCCTGTGCCTCAATCATACTATCATCATCACTGCTAGAGTCTGTGGGGACATTAACATCATGTGGACCGCAGGAGGGCAATGCACCTACAACAACACCTGTAAGGGGAAGACAAGAACTATAGATTGCAAGTTATGTCAGACACATACAGACAGACAGACAGAGACACAGACAGACAGAGACACAGGCAGACAGACAGAGACACAGACAGACAGACACACACAGACAGACACACACACAGACAAACACAGACACACATACACAGACAGACACACACACAGACACACACACACGCAGACACACACAGACACGCACACTGACACACACAGACATGCACACACAGACACACACACACTGACACACACTGACACACACAGACACACACGCTACATGCAGGTGATATGACAGATGGCATTCAGCTTAGACAATTATAGTTTTAGCTTCGGCAATTATAGTGGTAGTTATCATACATCCCTGAGTTGCACACAACAGCATGCATGTGTTATAGTAGACGGCATGCACCTTACATAATTATAGTGGTGGTTAGCATACATACTTACGTATTGCACCATTTGTGTTAGTAGCCTATGCCCCATACCTGCAACACAATGCATACACTCTGCACCGTTGCACTGCACTGCCATGGTGTGTGCAACATACACCACATGTTAACAGACCATCGCTGACCTTTGTACATCTGCCCCTGATGCTTTGTGTTGGCCACCGCCCGTATGTGTGAGGACATGAGCAGTAGGGTATGTCTACTGCATACTATGTTTGCCTGAGCTCTAGCTTGCATATCTCCCCCAAAGCAGTGCATGTCTGTTTAACATTATTCCGCCTACCCCTGAGCTGAGTGTAGACATAGTGCATGTGGCTGTACACACATGTTTGACAAGGTTGTCCCTACTTTGCAATGGTGCCACAGACCAGCGCAGGTTTACAGTACACTGGCTTGCTGTGTGGCATATGACCGTGCCAGTCACATGTAGTATGACATGTCTTCTGTTGACGTGTTGAATGACATGCATACATGTGTAACACAATGGTGTCCTTTCCAATCTACAGTACAGTAATGGTGTCCCAGTGCAGGGATGTGTTATACTAACATGGGCGTTCAGCTGATGCAATGTTGTCTGTCCACCCTACAAATATGCAGGGACATACTGCACATTGAGCTGATGTGCATAGCCACTGCAAGGCATCATGTGGCTTCACAATTGCTATACAGTGTGAGCTACTGACACAGTTCATAGCCATGACTATGTTCACATACAATACATATCTAATGTGGAATGTGACCCACGTCACTGAGGTGTATACACAATAAACCCTAATGTGAAATATGTGACACAGGTCATAGAAGGGTATACAGATGACACCCCTGCACATCTGCAACCATATTACTAATACCTGGCAACTATGCCCACACATGGCTAACTTACAAGTACTCTATGTCCCACATGCCATCTGTGTTCCTTACACACATGAGGAGCAGGCATGACAGTGATGTCTGACACCAGCAAGGTGAATGTACTGTATTTGTGGCTTGATGTGGATGTATATATATGTTGTACAACACATGTATGTATTTGGATACTGTATAGGTGAATGATTACATGTCGTGACACACTCAAGATGTTCAAGACATGTTATGTGGTGGTTTCCCTGTTATGCCTACACAATCTGTGCACAGGCCTGTATGATTTTTAGTGTTTCACATCTGCAATATCACCATTACACAAAGGCCATAGTTGTATTGTGTCGAGCCAATGTACAACAGGGTGTACACACATGTGCATCACTTCTACTGTGTGTGTTGCTTCATGTCTCTGGCCATTCTCCATGGCCATGTGTACACATGTTCAGTCCAATGGTTGTGATGGCCATCTTATTTCACATGTCAGTGTTATCCCATATGACATACACCCATAGATGTCATATGCTCCACTGAGGACAGGGTTATGCAGACAAAGGGTAGTATGTATGGGATGTGAGACATGTTTTGCAGGATAGTTGAGCAGTGTTGCAGTCAGCCCACTACATGTCATGGACATGTCTGATAGCACATGACATTGTGTGACATTCATAGCAAGGGTATACTCCACAAGGGTGTATCCTGTGGGCCGGGCATAGACCAGCTAAAACACATTTAGACTGTGTGCACACATATGCTCTCTGTACATTACTGTTTACATTCCCAACATGTGTAATGCTGATATGTAGTACCTGTCCCTACAGTGGAACACACCTCCACCATTGTATTCACTGTTGTCCACACATCTGGCAATGACAGTTTGGAAGGTTTAGTGTAGGTGTTTCATATAGTCTTCAATTGTTTCACATAGAAAAACAGTGTGATGCATTGCAGGTCTGATCAGTGTCCATTAACAGGACCACAATACATTATGTGTACGTGTGTTATGGCAGATAGCATGCAATTAATATGTTCCATGCATTATCAAGCCTGGTAAATAACAATCTCACCTGACACAGGCTGCTGTTGCTGCAAAATGCCAGAGGTACCTAAACAGGAGTGTCACAGCAGTAAGATCATTATCCACATCTGTGTGATAGCTACAGGGTGCAATGTCCATGTTAGCATATAAGCCAGTACAATACACTATACTATGGAGTATGCACATATGTGCATACATAGAGTAGCAGACTATAGTATGTGGCATGTGTGCATACATGCCTTGCATATGATGTTACATTACATATTGTACAGTAAAACATGTAACTATGTGATATAGTTCTATGTGCAGTAGTGACTTACCAGGCAACTCCAGGCTCGGTGGTTGAGAGACACCCACCTCCACAATACCAGCTAAATCTTGTGGATGGAGGTCTGCAGGTGTCCCCAGGTTGGCCAATAGCTCCTTGGTACGTGTGAGAGGGGGCTGGGTGAGTGGCCCCCCACCTGTTGCACCTTGTTCCCTGGCGATTGCATTAGCATGCTGTTTTGCCCATCTTATCAGGTCAGTGCAGTGTCGGTGCACCTGCTGATAGGTGCAATTGTGACCACCAACATCATTTACCCTCCTGCAGAGTTCCTTCCACAGGGCATCCCACTGCTGTGCATCCTGTGGCACATGGCTGAAGAGCTTCATGTAGTTGTCGAGGAGGTATGGGATGAGGACCTCATCCTCCAAGCAGCTGTACACCGGCAGTCTGCTATGTGGCATACCTGGAAGACATAATGATCGAAACAGGTCACAGTAACTCACAGAGAAGTACAGCAGTACAGCTGAACATACATGTGTATCACATTTATTAAGATTACAAATACGTCTTTGTAAATCTACATGACACTAACACCACTGACATGTATAAGTCACACACATTTGACACCTATGGGTGATGTGATGTTATCACCATATATGTGGGTGTCATGTGATGACATTGCTTATACACCATGTGGATGTTGTTTTGACGTGGGCATGTCTGTTTGTCTGTAGTGATGTCTTTACCTATCAGCACATGCCTGGATGTGTTCACATTAATGCAATTGACCTTAATGCTGTGTATATGCCACATATATAGTCATACATAGCCATTAAGGACATGACCTGTGACCCTGCAGACTTGCAAGCATGTATGTGTTTTGCCATATACATCTACATAGCACTGTACAGCTGTGTAGCTTCCTGCCATGTATTGCCTGTGTTGCATGTGTAACACATGGGAAATGGCTAGCCTGATGGTATTTGCAGGGTTGGATATCAACTATAGCATGTATGGTCATAGTGATCTAGTAGGCTAGGTTCTATATTAGGAAAGCGAAAAGATGTTTACGTGAATACGTAAACGTTGAACCATATAGCGCAAAGTGGACTTAGAGCGAAAGTCAAAAAATGCAAAAATGGAAATATCAAATTTCCATGGTTGGCCCATCTGTGGATTAGCTACATAAGGTAAGTGTTGGATAGTTACGGAGTTTAGGAAAGGGTGCATGTTAAGGTAAGTGCTCAGATAAGTAATATATGTTAGATTTAGTGTAGGGTTAGAGGTAGGGTTTTGTTAAATGTATGTATGTAGGTTATTTATTTTGTTTGTGTATATTTTCACAGGGGAAGTGTGCAGTAGCTACGGACCTTAGGGTTAGGGAGGGGTTAAGGATAGTGCATAGATAGTTTTGTATGTGGGGTTTAGTAGTGTTGGAGGTAGGGTCTTGTTAAATGTATGTATGTGAATTATTTGTTTTGTTTGGGTGTATGTCTGTAGGGGACGTGTGCGGTAGTTACGGATCTTAGGGTTAGGGAGGGGTTAAGGATAGTGCATAGTTAGTTGTGTATGTGGGGTTTAGTGTAAGGTTAGAAGTAGGGTTTGGTTAGTGTATGTATGTGGTTTATTTATTTTATTTGGGTAGGTAGTATATAACTAGTGGTGGGGTTGCCCGATTATGACAGTTCGATTTTTTTTTTCACTGTTTAGTGCGTTCTGGATTTTCATGGTTCACAGTATAGGGGTCGATGTTTTGGTATTCGTGCATAGGGTTTTTTGCTTTTGTAATATAGACCCAGTAGGCTATATGCCCTGTTCCATTTATGAGCCTAGGCAGACAGGTTACCTAGCTGTAGGCAACAGGCAGGTAAGTTTCAGTGGCCAGTTCAAGCAGTGCCACAGAACTGATACACATGGTTACTGATATATTTGGTATGCAGTCATCACACCATGTCACAAAGAGGGGCGATGTGCAGCTTCGCTGACAAGGATGCATAGTATGGCAAGAGTATGTTAAATGTATGGGACAGGGATCTGTCAAGCACATTGTTATCCTTGTACTAGAAAGGTGGATGTCCATGATGTATGTGTTTATTTGGGATCAGGATGTGTTAAGTGTAGCATGTCCAACACCTCTGGGTTGGACATGGCTTTATTCAGGGTAGGCTGCATGCTACATAGTGCAGCTAGGGATTGTGAAGGGCAGTGTAGGCCATCTACACATGGGCAATAACCCTTAAAGGAAATATGTGATCTATTATGGGTCACATGGGTGTTGAGTATAACTGAGCAGTTATCTCTATATTCCTGGATGGCACCCTGTCATGATTAGGGGTGCCACATATGACTACCTGCCTTTTGTGGTGACGTAACTATCAAAGGGAAGTACTGTCCAGCTGCATCCCATACACACAGTTGCCATTATGTTGACCGCTGTCTAGATGGTAGTTAATGGGTACAGGGATTGTAACATAGGTGATGACAATGCAATACTTAGCTGTCAGATTGTGGCCATACATCACACACCACACATCTGACACACTAAGGCCCTTCTGTATGTTGAACGCAGCACACAATGAGTCAACTATTGCTCACAGTTCATAGTCATTTGCAAACATTAATAGGCTGATGCCTTCTGTGTTAGTCTGTGTGGTATAGATAACAAAGAGGGTGAGTACCAGGAATGACCCCTGTGTTACTGTGGCTGGCACTGGTTTGATGTGTGTGTATTCGTCAGACACCTTCTGTAGTGTGGGTTCTGCCAGCAGTCCAGTTGCCAACCACTCCTGTGACATAGGAATATACACCTAGTTTACTGAGTGCAGTTGGAACACAGTATGGGTGATGGTGTCCTATGACCTGGCAAGGTCATGATATGCAGTGTGTATCAACCTTACTGTCATCTACATCTGTACTGAGTACATCAATTACGTTGACCACTTCATGTCCGTACAGACTAGACTCAGCAGGGTAGTTGTGCACTATGTCCCATTATCAATGGTGTCTTCCCCTTTGTGGGGTGTGATAACTGTTGCTGTGAACCATTCGGTGTGTACACAGCCTGACATGGAGCTATGATTGAACATGATGTGTATGTGGATAGCTGAATGTTCTTACATTTGTGTAGGATACACCCTGGGATGTTGACAGGTCCCATGAAAGCTGTATGTATGGCTTTAGAGAGTGCAGCTTGTACCTGCATAGTTGTTAGTACAGGGGCCCTGTAGTGTACATGGCTATATTACTAAGTGTACCTGTTGGGGGTGGGGGGGAGGTGGGAATGGGTTTAGGTTCTCCGAGACCCTCTCTGGATAAACGGGTGCTATTTCTGTAGGTGCAGTACTTCCCATGCCATAATGCGGTGCAGCATGGCATGTCTTGTCGTTGCCATTATGATTAATGACACAGCTGTAGACTGCTCTGTGCTTGGACTCATAATATGTGGCTGATTAGTTTCACAGTAGCTTTGCATGGTTTTATATGGTGTATCTGCATCTTACTGAGGCTGACCAGGGATCATCTACACTCATGTGTGTTCACTCTTGCAACAGTTACTAACTTCTGTGGTACAGTTTAAAGCATGGTACCACCAGTCTGCCTACTTGTTTGTGTTGGGTTGAATCCTGGTTCTGTTTTAATGGCACAATCACTGCACATATGTGACTGCTTAATGTTCATTTGTGTAGGATTTAGCATTTGCACATGCATTGTCCATCTGCATGGGTGCCATGGCACTCACCACTCTGCTCTTAGGAAACATAACATTGGCACTGGAGACTAACTATGTGTAGCATACTGTTAGCCCTATTTGTGTGAATACTGTGATCCAGGTCAGTGGGGTCAATTGAATCCAACATGCATTGAGCACAGGTTTTGGTACATGAGGAGTCTTCCCTGTTCATAATGGAATAGTTTAGAGTAGCCATTATTATGGTTCTGTCTCAGACCCAATTTTCCCCATTACAGCACATTATTACAGTTGAGAAGTCTGTGGCCTGGTGGGTGATCTGTCTCAAGGTGCATTTTGAATTCCACTTTGGCACAAAGGTAGTTGCTCAGCATAATGCATCTGATGTTATACAAGTGCAACTAGCATGGGGGTGTACATATCCTTCAGGAATATGGACACACTTGTGGCCCGTGTGTTCCAATAAAGGATAATGGGTAAGAGATGAGGTATGAGTTATAACATGGTCATGCAGGTGTGCTCTCCGGAGCATTGAAACATGTCTCAGCCACTGCACAGATATGTTCTCCATGTTAGGGATTGACATATGTGTGTCTGTATAGTGTTTATGACATGTATCATTGTGTAGCGAGACCCGCAGTTTATTGCTTGGCTGTCCCTGTAACAGCAGTGGACCTTCACTTGAACTGTGCATGATGAAGGCACTATAGGGGAAGCATGAGCCCTAGGCAGTATCCAGATTCCCTGGGGTGACAGGTGCAGGCCATGTCTGGCAAAGCATCATGGTCTGTCAACCATGTTATCCTAGGATGACAGATACTGGATACCCTGTGACATGGACCACTACACTAGGCAATTGTGGAATACAATCCTTTTGTCCCTGTACTGCAGTATCATTCTGGCCAATGGCAGAATGCTACCCAGGCCTTGGGACATACCTGCATGGGTGATGCAAGTGTTTACAGGTCTGTTTCCTTCTCTGGGTATATACTCACATATCCACCAGGACCATGAGCTCTGTTGGGCACACCCACTCTCCAAACAGAGTCATGTATCAATAGGCTCTGATGCCACTATCAACATGATCAGGATATAATCAGATAGTGTGAGCCATCACCTATGATGCAGCTATTACACATGGGCAGCTGTCTCCTACATCTTACACTCCTACTGCAGATGTTACACTGGAGTTAAAGATGATATGCAACCTATTTCATTACCAGTGCTGTGCACTACCTTACATATAGTATGTGCAAGCGGCTGTTAGGTTGGCAATGAGAGGTTGGGCTACACAAACCTGGTAGTTCAACCAGTGTGTCTGTACTCTCAATATCCACTCTATGTAGGTGTGCACATAGCCATTTGTCCCAGCCCTATAACAAGGGTCACTGCACATTTGCATAACATGTACACATGCACAGCTGTTATTGCTTGCAAATGATAGTAGAGAGGTGGATATTAACATGTGTTATGTGCATGGATAGTTACCTGGCTCTTCCAATTATCTTTGCTATCATGCTGCTAACCTGTCAGATGAATACTAATGCTATGCATCCTGTCATTGAGTATTGTAATTGCCAATAGACATAACTACTGTTTGCATAACATAACAGAACCGCTATGTAAAATAGAATACAGATCTGCCTAGAATACTGTACATTACACAGTTATTAGCACAATATCCCACAATGCACACCATATTTGCACGGTAAGCCCACATTTAACATGTTCATCTTACTTATACACCCATACATATGTCGACTGTTACAATACATCGACATATACTATCCCCTGTTATAGCACATACTTGTTGGACCAATCCTGACACTGACAGTGGCTGGAAGTGTATTGGTGGGTTCCAAGTCCATATCATCCCTTGTGGTATATGTGGAGTGTGCCATGTAACCTACAGCAGTACACACATAGAATACTACAAGCATTACTACTGCTCAACAATACATCGCTACAAGATAGCTATTTCCACTATATGCATTGATTACACTGTAATTCTTACAGTACAGGTACTACATACACAGACATACTACATGTTATACATACTGTCTTAGTAATCAGAGGTGTTATTAACTAGTGTAATACTCATTTTTGGTTCGTCTTTCAGTGTTTTGTATTTTCCTACAGGTAGATACAGATGGTTTGAATGTGTGACAAGGCAACCTTTTATAGTTATGGATCAGTAACATGTGCTATCCCGATAACCAATTGGTGTTCCTAAGTAGCTAATTACATGCACATCAGCTGCGCTGCTACTGCCTTAGCCAATACCATGGCTACAGTGGAGTATAACTGAGTACTCCACTTGGGCATTGTCCCTTTGCCTTACTTATGAGGAAGACAGCATGAAAGTTTTGTTTGGAATCTATTGCAACAGCTGTATTGAGACAAACAGTAATATATTGTGTGTAATGCCTAGAGGATTTGGTCTAAATGTGAGTACTGCTGTTATATTTCTGAACATTGCTACTTATGCAGGGTTTGTCTGTACCTAATACTTCTGCATATGTTTCAGTCTGGCCAGGTTGTTTGACCAGCTCAAGGCTGCACAGCTATGCATATAATGTTAGGGGGTTTACAGTGTGCTTACTAGACATATTTAGTTTGGTGTTACTGTTTATCATACTATGCTAATAATCAGTACTCTGTAAAGCTTCCTGGTGTATGAACCTTTCAACCCTCTGAAACGGGATTAGTTCATACAAACCCTGTTACATCAGCAGCTGTTCAATTGTATAATGACAACTATTTCACATAGGGCCATGTTAGTGTGTCTGTGTCTAGGTATGTTAAAGTTTCAGCAGATGTTGTACAGTAGTTGCATAATTGGTTATGATATGACAGTATGTACTGAAGTAATTATTTTGGTTGTGGGGTAGATGTTGGTGGGTGTACATAGCACATGCAGGTGTGTAGGAACCCCTTTTATACGTCTATATGTGTGTGGGTGTTCTTTCCCTTTGTGAACACCTATCCCTTAGTGGACTAATACTATGGTAATTGCAGGCTGATTCATTAAGGCACTATTAAATGCTTCCTGTATAGCATGCAGGTACTGTTATTCCTTGAATCTTTTTGGCAATGCATCGGAATGTAATGAAGTTTTGCAAAATGAAAGCTGTCTGTGTAATTCTGTCATGGATATTTTCAGTCATTGCAGTTGTGTTGGTGACTGTGTCCATATAACATATTTGTAATAGTCTATTGGCATATACTCTTCATATTTTATGTTCATATTGCTTGGGGGGGGGGGCGGAATGTGTGATTGCTATGGTCCATGTTATACTCAGATATGACCACTTCGGATGTTGTCTACAGACATGTATGTATGCGTGTATATATATATATATATATATATATATATATATGTGTGTGTGTGTATGTGTGCGTGTGTGTATATACATATATATATATATATATATATATATATATATATATATATATATATATATATATATATGTGTGTGTGTGTGTGTGTGTGTGTATATGTACATATGTATATAGATATATACATTATTGCATACGTTTATCTGTACCTCCATAGATGTGTAGATGTTTTTAACCTATCTACATATCTACATATATATGTAGACCTGTATATATCGGCATGTCTCTATGTATCTCTCTCTCACTCTCTCTCTATAGATATATATATATATATATATATATCTATATATCTATATGTCTATATATGAGCATACACCTTTAATTGGGTACATTGCGGGTTGTCCTATTTCAACACATTCCTCCCTTTTGTGTTTTAACCTGTCTGCATACACAACTGGGATAGGTACATCCCAGGTAGCTTAGTGTTAGGTCACTCTGAGGATGGAGTACATGGTTGTGGGTTCTACTCCTGGAAGGTGTTATTATTTTACCTCTCAGAGTAGGCACTGGTAGGGAAAGTATGAATAATGCACATTTACGCTGTTGTGAGCAGGTTTACCCATGGTCTGAGTGACGTTAAGCAAAGGTCAAACATGTGAAGCGCTTCTCCATTTACCGTGTTTCAGTGTCACTTACCATTGCACAAACACGAGGAAACCCACTTACAACCACTGAGTGCTTTAATCCACCTGCATCCAAAAGCCTTTATTCTGGCCCTCAAAATAACCTAACAGCCCTTGCAGGTCATGAACCTGGGACCAGAACACCACAGTCACTGACTTTACCAGTAAAGGTATCTGAGATATGTACAAATGTTATGGTGTTTAGAATATACATTGTACTACAGACATTTCTCACTACTGAAAGCGAATGTGACAGTCAGTTGGAGTACATATGTCTGATACATGTTAATGTTCATATGTTTGTGAAATTAGGTGTTGCAATGTGACATGACAGGGTGTATTATGAATGAGAAAGGTTTTTGCTTTGTGTCCTTTTTATAGTGTCCCCATACTCCATGTATGCCCCTCCAGTTCATTTATTGGACATCTGACCCAGGCCCTCCTGATGCATGATTGCATTACCCATCATTCCTCCCCCACCCCAATCTTCACATACACAACAACCACCCCTTCTATGGTGAATTAGGTTAATATTAATTGTTATAATACCAGAGCTGCATGTGTTTTGTGTACACTCCAATTCCTTTGGAGTGCTTCTGTGTCACGTAGTATGTTCATAGATATTTATATATATGACTATTGATGTAACTGTATAACACACATATGTATATATATAATATATATATATATACATATATATATATATATATATATATATATATATATATATATATTTCGTATTAGTTTGTAACAGTAATACATCTGTAGACTGGAATGTGTTGGTTCACAAACTACAGTACATTACAATGTACTGTACATATGTACACAAAGTGACTGTCCCATTTGTGATCATTACAGTGAAATACATATGGTATAAGGTGTAGTCTCAAGACCATGAAACATGTGTACACCTCGGATGGCTTAGTGGTAAGTTCCCATGGCTATAGTGTGCATGGTCCAGGGTTCAACACCTGCAATGCTTTACAAATGTTTTTTACTGCAGAATAAGGCTCATTTAAGCAGTTGTAAGCATGTTTACAAGTGTTTGTGTGACATTCTAGCAGCGGTTAAACACAGTTAAACAAACTTTGTAACGTATAA
Organism: Protopterus annectens; assembly: GCF_019279795.1. Classification (NCBI taxonomy): domain Eukaryota; kingdom Metazoa; phylum Chordata; order Ceratodontiformes; family Protopteridae; genus Protopterus; species Protopterus annectens. Next base: position 54,444,894 of record NC_056748.1, on the reverse strand, counting down.
CCTGCGCACGCAAACATGGCCACATCCGCTAACTACTCCGGATATATACATGTTAGTGACGTAACATCTCACTGTGTGCAGACATAACATTACATTCTCTGTTGACTGTACTCTCCAGCACACATGGGTTTATATGGGTGTTTCGAATGTTTATTATACAGACGATTACTACCTATATATGCAAGCTGTGGTTAAGGTATACTTTTGCACATGATAAACATCCCTGCCTTTATCGAGATTGTAACCTCGAATGCACAGATACTATGCAGATGCTGTAACCATTACACTGTTAACGTTGCTTCCACCTATTTCCTATTTAGATGATTTCTATGTGTAAGCTAGGCTAAGCAAAGGGCAGAGGCCCCCAAACTCACTGAGCTTCACGTTCTCATGACATAACATATAACAAATGTGTACAAACGTGAAAATAGAGAAAAACCAATGAATATCAAAACAAGTAGGTACGGACTCCTTGCTCCAGCAGATGTAATCAAAGTGATGGTTATCAGGAACCCAAGACAAGATAAAATTCCTTAAACGCAAAATTTATTAGTACAGCGTTTTCGCCGTGTACACTGACACAGCTTCTTCAGAATACAAAGCCTAATTAATCTAAGTCAGTTTAAAAACATATCCAAAAGGAAATGATGTCATGACAGTGAAGGTTATTGTTAAAGGTGCATAAAGACATAAAATGTGAAAACATTTTGTTACTATCAAAACACATAAGTAGAAAATCGAATAACAATATAAAAATATTAAGTTAAAACATGTTATCCTAAAATATTTGTATATAAACATAAAAAAAGGTTAAAAAAGGAAAAAAATAATATATAATATAATGTAAATAACAATGGCAATAGCCAAAGAATATATATGAGAGAATGCAATTAATACACTATAATTCTGAGCTATACAACTGAAAGTTGTAAGACCTTTGGTCCTTGAGGGCAGGAGTTACTACTGTGAATGACACAAGTGAGAATTCTATCTAGTTTAACAATTAATGGATGGCCCCAACAAATGAGAAGGCAAAAGAGATTAAATGATCATCTTAGGTAACTTCTCAGTTTTAAAACTGAAGAAATACTGCAGTTCTCATTTAGGGCCGGGAAATTAAATGCGTCAGTTCTCAGTTGCCACTCAAGTTCACAGAGTTCTAAGAGTAATGGAATAGGGCCCCCCCTAATGTTACCCTGTATTTGGTCTATTGCCATAAAAGAAAAACTGTGCCCAGGATGGTTAATAATATGCATAGCCAGTGCATTATTTTCATTCTCCGTCCTGATCGCGTAAAGGTGTTCATACATGCGATCACGGAGTCTACGATTGGTTTTACCGATGTAGAAAGATGGGCAACAGTCACAAAATGCCACATAGACGATGGATTTACTTTCACAATTGAGGGGGGCTCTAATAGTATATTTTTTGTTCCTTATTGAAAAGGTTTGTCCTGATCTAACTTTGTGGCATCTATTACAGAGGCCACAAGGGAACATACCTGTTTTCCTGTTAGAAAAAGTTTTAGGAGCATTCCTTTGTGATAACTCCTTAAGATTATTGTTTCTTTTAAACACAAAACTAGGGGTCACACCAAGTTTGTCAGTGAGTGAGGTTTTACTTGCAATAAAATCCCAATTCTTACGTATAATGGACATTATGTCTTTCGAGTGAAAACTGAAGGTCATAATATAACTCAAAGATGGATCAAATTGAGTAAGTTGGGATGGTGAGTTAACCTGTATGTGGTCTATACTGGTGGCATCATTCAAGGAGTTTGGTGGTTGGACAAAGGACATTACTAAATTGTCCTTACTTAAAATAGCTTTGAAGTACCCATTAATTAATTAATTAATTAATTAATTTTGTAAGCAGTAAACAAAGGCTGTACGATGGATATTAGATGCTAGGGACTAGCAGTAAATGTTTTTCTCGATAGCGACCGCCTTTAGAGGCATAGCGCCATTTATGTTGCCTTGATTTACCTGTCTGCTCAAAGGCTGTACAGACCGAACTAGTAACTGCTTTTCTGATTATTTCAATACCATAGAGTTACATTTTCTAACTTTTACTGTAGGCTTCATGCACTGACTGAACCAGTAAATGTTTTTAAGATGTTTTAATGCAATAGAACTACTTTTTATAAGTTTTTAGTAGGCCAACTTGTATATTTTAGAACTTTATTGTAGGTACAAGTCCTTTTTGCCTTTCTAATTGATGCATATCACTATTACATGATTGTTTTGGCTCCAGTTAGTCCTTATTGTTAGCGACAGTGTTTTTACAAACTTGTGCTTCCCTCCACGTGCTCTGTGAATTGCTGTTCACACTACTAGCTCTACTGAACTACGTAGTATATGTATATGCCTCATCTTGTTCCACAGGCCTATTTGGATAATTGTATTGCTTTTCATGTAGAATGTAAACTTACACTAAGTAGTCGCCTTATCTTTTAATGTCATAGTTGTGGATAAAGTGCTTTTTAACCTGTTACTAACTGCTTTTTGCTTCTCTGTCCACGTTTTTCTTCCTCCAGCTTCTTGCCCTGAGTCTTTCCCCCTGTGTCCTTGCCTGGGTGGATATTGGACCTAACTTGAACTATACTCCCATTGCCAAAGAAATTCTCTCTGCTGCCTTACTTCACTGAAGAAACATTTACCCAAGAGACTCTAAAAGAACTTAAAGTGCGTTCATCTGCTAAGCTAGAACTACTGTACTCTTGCTCTCCTGGCAGCAGCAGTATACTCCCTGTCAGGATTGCCAGCAGCCTACCCACTCAACTCCTCTCCACTATCTTCCATACCTACATTGCTCTTTGTTCCATTGCTCCCTTCTCCCTCTACCCCACCAGCCCAGTTTTCCCTGGTAAGACATTGCATTCCTGTACTGTCTATTAGAGTACATCCCTTCTCCAATGATTTTGAGCTTAGAACTTTAAATTATAACTCTCCTCGTGCTAAGGACAAGAAGTAAACCTGAAACTCTCTCCTTGTCTCACAATTTCCACATCTCTGTCCCTCACTCTTCACCTATTACCTTCAGCCCACTGCTCACACCTTGTCCAGACCCTCTCCTCTTACCTTGTATAACTTACACTTAATAATACTGTTTCTCTGATAGTCTCTTGCTCCTCTTCTGCTCTTGGGCTCTACCCGCCTCCGTTAAGCCTCACTCCGCTCCCTACCCTGCCCCCAATTCCCACCGCCCAGTGCGTCTACATTTATCCCTCTAACAGACACTCCCACTCCCATTCTACTCCTATCAGTATCCATACCTCCCACCACACCTTCCTTTTTTCCCGCCAAAACCAACTGACACTCTACTCCCCACTTTCAACTTGTTAACCAATCCTACTCCTTCCCTCTTCCTGACCACACCCCTCTCTAACTAATACTACTCTCCTACACTTCTAACATAACTTTACTTCCTCTATACATAACTACCTGCTATTTACCATACAACAATTTTCCATTACTGTCTACTGTTACTCTTCTACAACATGCCTCCTAAATACTTCTACATCTCCCTTCCACTACTACTTCTCCTCTCCTTATCCTATCTCCACCATCTCTCCCAGGCCACTACTTCCTTCACCCTCCAATCCTTTCACATAACTAATCACCACAACTCACCCCCATTACAATCATACTCTCTTATTTCCCCCTACTTATACCCCTCAGACAACCTCCTTCTTTATCGTTACAAACTTATCTCCCATCACACAATTTCCATTCCCATAACCACTAGTAAAGTCCACTATCTCATAACTAACCCCAATCTCACCACACTGTTATCTATTCACTTAAACAGTTATATATCACACCTGACTAGTACTCTCATATCAGGTGATATCCATCCCAACCCAGGCCCTTCCACTATAACCACCACAACTAAATCCTTATTATTCACTTCCTTAAACCCGCAAAGCATCGTTAACAAAGTCCCAAACCTTCATGCTTGGCTTACACATAATAAACCTGACATCTTGACTATTTCTGAAACTTGGCTAAAAGCTCATATTAAGGACTCAGAAATATCTCCCCCTAACTACTCCATAATAAGAAAGGATAGACCTTTTAGAAAGGGCGGAGGAGTAGCACTTATATATTCCTCCTCCCTAGTAGTTTCTCCCTACAACAAACCTATCCCACAATTTAACAATGCTGAACTACTCCTCACTCTTCTACAAATCAATAATTATAAACACATATGTATAGCTTCCCTGTATATCCCCCCAGGGGATAACATCTCAACACTTGAACTTATACTCTCTTGGCTCTCCAGTAACATTAGTAATGAAACCATAATCCTTGGAGATGTAAACATTAACTGGGCCTCTATCCAGGCTCCTGCAAACACCAACAATATCAACCTCTACAATTTCTCACAACTAATCAACTTGCCCACCTACTCAGCCAATAACCCCTCAAATGGGAGTATATTGGATTGGATTCTAGTCTCTCATCCCCACTATTTCACCAACAGTGGTATCCTTCCTGACCCACTAGGTGACCACCTACCCACCTTTACCCACCGATCTCCCACTATCCTTCAACAAACCCACAACACCATTACTATCTGTGACCAAAAAAAATTCAACCCAATAACCTTTTCTAACTCACTTAAAGCAGTAAATTGGACCTGTCTAAAAACACTACCTCTAGACAATGCTGTCTCATACTTTAACTCAACATTCTTAAAAGTACTTGACTCCCAAGCTCCCCTACGGACCAAGAGAATAAAAGCTAAATCAGCACCTTGGCTATCAAAACTACTCTTTCTACCATGAGGCAAAGAGATAAAGCTTGGGCACGCTTCCAAAACATAAGGCAACCCCACTCCTTAACGAATACAAATGCTTCAATAAAGTTAAGAAACTTATCTCCTGTGATAGACGAGACTATTACTCTACACTCCAAAACCATAACAAAAACAACCCTCAAAAATTCTGGAAAGGAATCTCCTCTCTCCTCCACTCCAGCAAACCAGATACTCCCACCCCAGACCCAAATGCCTCAGACCTAGACTTAGCCACCCAATTCAATTCCTTCTTTATTGACTCTATTTCTAAACTTACCTCCTCTTTCTCTATCTCCTCCCCAACACCTAACACCCCTTCACCTACCCCCATTATCTCTCCATCCACTCCTTACTCACCACCCCCTAATCCCACTATCCCCTATCCTACACAAATTTCACCCTCATCTTTACCACCCCAGAACTCAACACTCCCTGACTGCACTCTCTTCACTTTAAATCCCATTCCTACTGCTACCATTAAGAAATTCCTTCAGAAATTGAAACCATGTACCAATGCTCCTGATAACATCCCATCTTACTTTCTCAGTATTGCTGCTGAAAGCCTTGCCTATCCCATTAGCATCTTAATTAATCGCTCCCTACAAGAAGGCACAATTCCCCAAATTTGGAAACAAGCATTTATCATACCATTACACAAAGGTGGTAACAATAACAACATTAATAACTTCCGCCCCATAGCCATCCTGTCCCCCATTTCAAAAATTCTCGAAAAATGTGTACAACTCCAACTCCTTCCTCATCTCCTAGACAACAAACTTATCACCCCCACACAACACGGTTTCAGACCTAATCACAGCACCATGACTGCCCTTCTCTCCTTTCTTGAAATCGTCAACAAAGCCCGTGACTCAGGTCAAATTGTTTCTACCTTACTCCTCGATCTTTCTAAAGCCTTCGACACTATCTCTCACAGTCTGCTCCTAACAAAACTCTCCAAACTCTACCTCTCTACCTCCTCTTTGAACTGGTTCTCTAGCTATCTATCAAACAGAAATCAAGCTGTTAAATGGAAAAAAGCAACTTCCCCTTACCTAACTACCCCTACTGGAGTTCCACAAGGCTCCATACTGGGTCCTCTACTCTTCAATATCTTTATCAATGACTTCTACAAATCTATCCCCTTCTCAAGCATCATCCAATATGCTGATGATTCTACTATCATCTGCTCTGCCTCTTCTATCCCTACACTACAAAAACTTACTCAAGATGCCTTCTCTTTGACAGAGAAATGGATGCTAAACAATCATCTAGCTCTCAATGCCACTAAGACCAAATTAATGTTATTTACTCCCTCTAAACTCACCCCCCCCCAACATTAACTCATTCTTAGTTACCAGTCAAAATAACTTACCTCTGGAAATAGTGTCAGACACCAAACTACTCGGGGTCCAGATCGACAACAAACTAAAATTTAATTCCCACCTACAAAAAAACATCAAAAAAACACATCAAAAACTTGGCATGCTGTATAGACAAAATGCTTATCTTACATCCACCACTAAAACCACTCTAGCTACTTCCTTTCTTATCCCCTCCCTCCTCTATGGTGCCCCTCTACTTACAAATCTTCAGTCCTCATTAAAAAAACAGCTCTCCTCATGCTATAACAAAATAGCTAAATTCGCCACCTCTCATAGGTCTTCCACTCACCACTGTATCTCCCTCCATAAACTAAAATGACTAGAACTTCCCAACTATCTCACTTACACTCAACTAACTCTAGCCCACAAACTGATTCTAAACCGCTCCAACTGTCCCTCCCTTTCTTCTGCCCTTAAAATGCACCTACCAAACAGAGTTCTAAGGTCTAATAATCAAAATCTACTAGAAGTTCACAAACCCACTCATCCCCAGGCAAAACCTTCTTTCCTTCAGCCTCTCGCCTCTGGAACTCTCTACCACCTAACATCCGCATTACCACTAACCACTCTACCTTCAAGAAATCTCTTTTCTCACACCTAGCATCTCTATGGGAGTGCTCATGCACCCACCCCTCATAATCATACTCTACTATATAACCAACTCTACTATATGCCCTTTCTTACCATAACCTACTGTTTTCATCTTCTATGTTTGCTCATTAATCTGCTTTTGTTTGCGTTTGTTGCTTCTATAGCATGTATCAAGGCTGTTACTATCAATTTTAACGAACATTTATATTTTGCTTATTCTCTTTTACAATGATGTACCTAGAAACTATTGTCAATGTTAATGTAGATTTATTTCTGTTCTGGAGCTTTTCTCCCCAGGACTCCATTGAAAACGGGTTCTTCGAGGCCCAATGGACTATCCTGGTAAACCAACTGCAATAAATAAATAAATAATTCTCTTTGTGTGTACTTCCGAAATGAGTTCACAAATGAGGTGAGTTGGATAACCCCTATTACTAAATAACTCAAATAGAAAATCACATTCTTTCTCAAAATCTTCCAACGTACTGCACATTTTGGCCGCCCTCACCAATTGGCCTTTGACAATGGCTTTTTTCTGTTTGAAAGGGTGGTGGCTTGAGAAATGCAGAAAAGAATTGCAGTATGTTGGCTTTCTGTAGATATTGGAAATATACATGTGAGTTAAAGTATTTTTCGACAATTTAATGTCAAGATAATCAATTTCAGTACTAGAATATTTATACGTAAATTTCAAAAAAGCCGTAGTGGCATTGATTGAGGTGATAAAGGCATCAGCATCTGCGAGATTACCCCTAAATAGCAAAAATGCATCATCCAAATATCTAGTATAAAATTGTACTGAAGACATTAAAATAGGAGATGCAAAAAGCATGTGCTTTTCCCAATAACCCATGACAAAGTTCGCCACAGATGATCCACAAGGGGACCCCATGGCGACCCCCTGTTTTTGAAGAAAATATTTTTTGTTGAAAGTGAAATAATTAGAGGACAGGACTATGTCCATAAGTTCTGTAATCAGTTCAATTTCCAGTTTGGGTGCATCAAGTTCTTGTAATAACAGTGCGGTCCACTCAAGTGCTTCCTGGTGAGGAATTGAAGTATATAGGTCCACCACATCAACGGTGAGAAAGTTATCCTCACCGTTGAATGGTAGACCATTGATACATTCTAGAAAAGACCAAGAGTCTTTACAAACACCAGGCAAAAGCTGCACATACTTGGACAGAAGTTTGTCGACAACTTTAGCACTTGGGTATGTCATAGAGGACCTACCGTCAATTAAGGCCCTCATTGGTGGATTTAACTGGTCTTTATGTATCTTGGGAATACCAAACATGACTGGTAACTTTGGTAGTGTAATATAAATATAGTTATAAGTATCCAAGTCAATTTTATTCCCAAGATACAAGTCACGTAAGTAACCTCTAATCCTATTATGGGCAGTATTGATTTCACTGATAGAAGCTTCTGAGTATGCTGGTGAATCTAAAACTGAGGTCATTTTTTCATTATACATTTCATTTTCAAATATCACCAACCCCCCTCCTTTATCGGGTTTCATTAAGCGTACTGGTTCATGACAAAGGTTGGTAAATGAGACGATTTGTTCTTTAGAAGTATTGAATGCCCAATGAACTCCTCTCCCAGAGTTGTCGTTGAACAAGTGTCTAAGATCTACTTCAGAAACGTGTTCAAAAAGGGCTAAAGAGGGATGAAGAGGAGGGTTGAACACACTTGGAAGTTTGAAGAAAGAAGAAGAAGAATCTGGTAAAGTACTATCGTTATTAAAAAACAGTTTCAAGTTTAATTTTCTTACGAAACACTTGAGATTGATTATTTCTTTCGTGTTGTCACCAAGTTTACTTGGGACAAATGAATTCCCATAAGCCAGAAGCTCAATAAGATCATTTGAGAGCTGAATATCAGTGAAATTATAAATAGTGAAGTCACCCTTGTGGTTACGGACTATTTTGGGGCCAGGTTTTGTAAAAACTTCTTCATGAGTTTCAGGGGCTCCTACCAGTGTTGGGTCAAGAGGGCTTAGGTCTATTAATTCCAATTCCTCCCCCTGTTGTTCCGTTGTTGATGTTGGCGCTGATCTAAAAAAGAGTTATTGCCTTGGTGATTCTGCCTCGTGTTTGGCCTTGAGGTAGAAGTATTATTGTTATTGTTAACATTAAGGCCTCTAATCCTATTACTGCGCCTAGGGCCAGGTTGTTCATCATTGGGAGTGGGAACCTCTGATGGAGGTATGTTGTTATATGGTGCCTCTGTAAAGTTGTCCAATTGACTCACCCCCTCCCCTAATAACAGTCTATTGTTTTCAAAAGATTGAAGTTTGGGGTATGCCAAACGGTTTTTATAAGCTTCCCTATCTCTATATAACAAATGTACTGTGAGACAATACATTACATTCCTAACTACATTAGGCATAGCTCCTCACTGACACACTTCAAGGGAAACCTTGTTGTGTGAATGGGTAACAGAATATACACCCCTGGGATCATGTGTCCCAGAACCATACAGCTAGGAAGTGGGGGAGTCTGTCCAGTTTAATAGCTGCAAGACCTGTTGTGGGAATTGAATGGTGTTGAATTGCCACATTAACATGCCCTCTTTAGATCACTAAGTGCCCCTATCACCCTCCACAACCCCAGACTTCAACAGCTTCCAGCAACTCTGCCTGGAATTGCTTCATTGGCTATGCTTGACAGAGGCTCAGTTACTTCATCAAGGGTGCGGGGAAGGCCAACACACTGCAGCTATGCTTCTAATTGCCCTTGGGCAGATAGGTAGTAGGCCATCTGTGAACCTCTAATGTGCAGGCCATCACAGCCATAATATGTGAATAAACAGACCTTCAGATCACAATATACAGTGAGATCTCACCATGTAGTCAGGAACCAGTTGAGTACAGCAAGAACATACAGAACACTGATACTTAGTCACTCCAAAAGCCTATCTTGGAAGCTGGAAGACTTGTATAAGTTTAAGGCTTTCTATTGCTTACCAGTAGGTTACCTACAGGGGGAGATGAAAAACAAGCACAGATGGGGAACATGCATGCAATGATACCATACCAGCCTATGTGTCAGCCTTAGGCTTTGGAATATTGGCCAAGGCTATTGGCACCCCCATGGTGCTTTATTTAGGAGAGTCTTGAAGTTGAATACCAGCTCCGTAAACAGCACATTAGCAGATTCAATGAGGATTATGCTACTCAACACCAGGGGTTGTGATCACAACATGCATGCACTCACAGCACTCCTGAGGATGGACAACATCAACATCTGTGCATTAACTGAAATCTGTCTTAAAGCTCCTGAGAGCACACCAGCACTACCAGACTACAACCCATACCACACATTTCAGTCACAGAACATGGACTGACAGTCATGGAGGTGCTGTGGCCATATTCATCAGGGATACCTACACCTCCAGGTTAGTGGGGCAGCATGATACCTCTGTGATCATCCATGTGCAGCTAACATCAGCCACAACTGCAATGTGGAATGTGGCCTGCTACAGATCACCCTCCATGACCCAGGACCTCCACTCCACCTACCTGGAGACAGTGGAGGAAATGACTGTCCTAATGCACACCCTGGCATTGGTCTATGTCAACTACCATACCATTAACTGGGAAACGTACTCCGGTACTCACTTCCAGGCCCAGCACTTCCTGGAATGTATCACCTCATATGCTCGGTATCAGGTGGTAACCTCCCTAGCGTGGGGTGGAAACTACTAGATGTGGTCATCACCAACATGGGCAACAGGTGCACTACAGCAGAGGTTAACCGGTCACTGGTTAGATCTGACCATGAACTATTCACTGTTTCCAAACCCTAGCATCTCCCCCACCCATGGATACCACAGTGTATATCTTTCCAACAGCTAAATTTACACTACTAATGACAGGGGTGGGGGGATTTCACAGCTCCCATGCTAAGGGGAAACACTGCTCAAGATACAGACAGATTTACAAATGCAGTCTATAAGCACCTACATAGATGTATGGATCATGCCATCACTGGTAAACCAAGGCTCACTCCTCCTAGATAAGGACACCGGTCTGGTGGACCTCTGCAATAAACAGGCTATACTACAGAAGTAGGACAGTGTTCCAGACACACAGCAAATCCCACAAAGGGCAGACATCCGTGACCACTATTAGTATGATATGTAGGTCCCTCATGACATCATCCAAGGCTAACATCAGCAGGAGAATACACAAGGATTCAACAGATAACCACAAAGCCTTCTTGGGCTATGTCAAGGATCTACGTGGTGTCACACAGATTTGCTGTGCTGGTGAAATATAGCACAACGTATGCTGACCCTACTGATATCACCAACATCCTTGCAGATACATTTGGTGCATACTTCACCCCTAAAGAGCCCACAGCACTACCCGAAAGGTACAGTATCCCAACCATCAGAGACACACAGGTGGAAATGGCCATCTCTAACAGCAGAACACAGCATCAACGGAGGCAGATGTTGACCCAGACTGCATCTTGCAAGCTGTACAAGACAACCTGCCCCCCACTTAATTAAGAATTCCTACCTCAGCCTCTCCACAGGCTACGTGCCCATACAATGGCAAGTGGCAATGGTTATTCCACTCCATCAAGGTGGAATCACAATTAACCATGGTAACTACCACCCCATAAGCCTGACTAGCCTGGTCTGCAATGGTATGGTTCACATCCTCATGGCACTCATTAACAATGACATTGGTAACCTCCGAACACGTGACCCAACCCAGGTCAGCTTGGTTGAGTGCAGTTCATGCCTACTGAACCTGTTTGACATCTTACATACAGTCACCAAGACGTTAGATGATGGGGAGGTGGTTCACACATACTACTTGGACCTCACCAAGGCTTTTGATACCATGCCCCACTCAGGTATTATTGATAAACACACCAGCCTGTACATTCACCCATACATCACAGGTTGGGTTGCCAATGGGCTTACACACAGAACCCACATGGTACGACTAGCGGTCTCCAGGTCCAACTCTTGAACAGTCACGACTGGTGTCCCACAGGACTCAGTCCTGGGAGCCCTACTGTTTGGCATATATGTCTCAGATGTACAGGCAAACACAGGTGGTCTACGGCAGACCATGTTTGGCAATGACTGCAAACTGGGAGCCATGACTGATAGTCCAGCTGACACTGACATACCTCAAGGGGCCTCACAGAGAACATCACAAGGTGCATAGGACACAGCCTCCAGCCAAGTGCCACTAACTGCATGGTCATTCCATTGTGGAATTGGCACCCACATATTAACACATGAGCGGCAGCCACTTTAATACAGATGAGGTAATGGGATATCTGGGGACTAAGGTAGATAGTGATCTCCCCTTTGACAATCATATCTCCACAGTAGTTAGGACATCCTTCTATATAGGCCATCTAATTACTAAAGGATTCCCATCTAGACATACTGGGGGTTATAGTGTCCCTTTACTCATCACTCATCAGTCTCATCATAGGGTATAATAACCCATGTGGGATGTACCTCAGAGGACACGTCCATCAGCTGGGGGGTCCACGAATGTACCGCACCAAGGGGAATACTGGCCTCCAACATATGGCCCATGCAGCCAGACTGCATAAACTCCTGCTTTACTCAGTGGCATTTTATTTACTCAGTGATGATCTCTGCTGGCCAATGCAGCCATGTCGAACTCAGGCTTGATGGATATACTCCACCTATGGGAATCCATGTCACAGTGAGCCACACACTGCAGTGAGCTGACCTTGCCACAACAATAACTGGAAGATGCTGGAGGGACAGCTTCCTGTCACAGACACTCCCCATACTTTGGAACAACATCTCTAACTACATTATACAGAGCCCCTCACTAACACTCTGCAAGAGAAACCTTGAAGAGTGGATGGGGAACAGTAGATGCACCCCAGGGATCCCACCATTGGCTCTGCTCCACAGTGGGACAGTTAATGAATCAATGGGGTGGCAAAAGCTGACACATTTTGGATGGCCTTATGAATGGCCTCTGGCAGTTGGCCAAGTATGTACCTATGAATCTATACACAGAGTATCTGCATATGCTGATAGCTTAGTTTACTGTTCAGGTGTTGACTTACCTTGTGCCACTGGCTGTTGTGTGTGCAATAGTTGAGGGCTGCCTGTGTTGGATGCAGCCAGTAGACTGCCTATACATGACAATTTACAGGTAGTCTTGTGTGTGTGCCATCCATTTTTACTGTGTGTGCAGGTGGAGAAAGGTGTCATTCCCTAGCTGCCTACACTGTCAGTGTGTGTGCTATAAGTTCCCTCTTTGCCAAGGCATGGGCGTACTGGGCACGCCTCCATCCCTACTGGGGCTGGCTCAGGGTGTTCGTCGTCTGAGTACCTCTGTGCCTGTGGGGCCCTTGGCAATGGTGGTGGGCTGTGAGGGCCTTCACCATTCTGTCCCTGCTGCAGATGTTTTCACAGGACCATATTGTGTAGCATGGCACACACTATGAAGATGTGGGCACATGTGCCTGGAGAGTGCTGCAAGGCTCCACCAGATATGTCCAAGCAACGGAACCATGATTTCAGCATCCCAAACACACGCTCTGTGATGATTCTGGTTTGTGTGTGTGCCTCATTATGGCATTCCTGCATGGGTGTGTGTGCATTTCTGATGGGAGTCATCATCCACGGTTCTAGTGCATAGCCAGCATCCCCCATCAGGTGGCCATTTGGGATGTCCCCCTTCGCAAATAACTGATACAGCTGTGAGGCATGCCAGATGTGGGAGTCGTGATAGCTTCCAGGGCTGCCAGCACACACATCCATGATAATGCCCTCGGCATTGCACACGACCTGGCAGTTGATGGAGGGGTATCCCTTGCAGTTTATGTAGCGCTTACCCTGCTCAGTGGGTGGTGACTTGATGTGTATGTGCGTGCAGTCTATTGCACCCAGTACCTCCGGGTATTCTGCCACATGGTGGAAGAGACGCATATTGTTGGTCAACTCCTCCTGCATTCAGGGGAAGTATATGTGCTCATTGGAATGTGGTAAAATGGCATCCAGGGACTGGTGTAGTACCCTGGATGATGATGCCTGTGAGAGCCCCATGATTTCCCCAATTGGTCTTTGAAAGGTACCTGTAGCTAGTATTCTCAAGCTTACACATACCTTTGTATCCACTGGGATGGGTTCCCCTCTGTTTGTTCTGGCTCTGAGGCACGGCTGGCACAGCTCCACAAGTTGCTGTAGGGTGTCCATGTCCACCTTGTAACGCTCTACTATCTCCAGATCATGTGGCCCCTGGTAGGTTACCCTGGGTCAGAACACTCTCCTCGTCCTCTGGTGCCTGCGGTGGTCATGTGCATCATCCTCCACACCACCTTCAGTCCCCAACACATGCTGGTGGATCAAAGCTATGGCAGCCCCTCTGTATACACCACTGGTGCAGAGTGTATGGGAATACACAAATGTGTGTGAGGTGCTTTCACACTTTATAGTATATCCCAAAAAAAATAAAATGCTGTTATTTTCACCACACATAGGTCTACAGTTTTCACCTTTACCATAAATTCAGATGATGGCACAATAATCTCCCCTGACTCCTCTACAAAACTATTAGGTGTCATCATAGATAATAATCTAAAATTCATCCTACATGTTAACCAAACTATCAAAACCATCAATAAAAAAATAGGGTCACTTTACAGAATTAAAGCCTTCCTAACCCCTCCAGCTAAAATTGCCATAGCTCGCTCTCACCTTCTTTCAACCCTTCTGTATGCATCTCCTCTACTCTCGAATTTAAACAAGACTGTCAGATTCTCAATTTGCTACAACCACATTGCCAGGTTTGCCACTGGGCTGCGTTTTAGGACACATCATTGCATCAATCTAAATCAGCTTGGGTGGCTTGAACTACCCAGCCTAATCCAGTATAACCAACTGATTATGGCCTATAAAATCCTCTATAATCCGGACAATACTCCTGCACTTAAAAATATTATCACCCCCTATAACAATCCTAGACCGCTTCGATCCTCTAACAAACTATTAATTCAGACTAGCAAAATTAATAACATAGCTGGTGACTCTCTCTTTGCAAACTCTATAAGTAGACCCTGGAACTCTCTTCCAGCTGATATTACCTTACTTTCTACCTTAGGTAAATTTAAAACTAGACTCAAACAACATTTGGCACTTAACTGGCTATGTCAATGTATCAAGCCTGGCTAACTCTCTCTAGAATGTGTAAAAATCTGTTAACCAGTTTACTGTGTAATTTAATTTAATCTTGATTTACACTCGGGATTAACTCTAACCTGTGGAACTTTTTTAACTTGCTTACTTATGTAATCACTGTAAATAGTCTGTTTGCAATATGTAATGCTGGTATTATGCAATGCTGTATCTGCTTACCCTTGGAGCTTTTCTTCCCGGGCCTCCACTGAAAATGGACTTGCATCTAGTCAGACTATCAGTCAACAAATGTAAAATAAAAAAATAAAAAATAAATAAAATAGTATTGTACTATGGATGCTGCTGATGTAAGTGGGTGTATATGAGCTACTCCAGTTGCTGAGTGTCTTAATTATGGGTTTTGCAATGAGTATTGCAAGTCTGGGGCCTTTACTGTGGAGCTCTACTTGCCTGCCTTGATTAATCTGTTGCCCTTTAATTCACTTTTAGACCTGGATCCCCTCCCATTATCAGGCATGCATCCACCTGCCATCTTTCTTGTTTTGTACTTTCCCTACCCGGTCATGGCGAAATGTGCCTTGTAGCTGATATACTACATATCGGCTTTGTTCTGCTTTGACACTTTGCTGTTTTCTTTACAGTACAGCCCCTCCCCTTCCCTGTTCTGCAGGTAGCTGCTTGCAGCCTTGTTAGCTGTTGTCAATGGCCCACTGTAGGCTCCTAAGTGTTAATTAGTCATTTGTACTCCAATTTCACTGCTGCAGTATTTCCTTATTTCTTTCTTATATCCTTTCTAATTCAGCTGCAGTGCACGCTGCGCATACCCGTTTACCGGGTTTACGCACGTTTTCATCTCCATTTACATGAATACTCGATTACCTTGTGCACTCTCAGCTAAGCATAACTATGGGCAATTCAACACACTCCTATCTTGCAGCTTTGCCTAGCTAGGGGCAGACCAGTTTAGCAATGCTCCAATGTGCTTACAGCAATGGTGACACACCTCTCTCTTGATGTCATCTTTATCTCAAGGGTTCACCTCGGTGTTATAATGCTACGCTGTGAGGTGCATCCTTACACCAGCATGGAATCTGCGATTCAGTATTACTCTACTCATTTGCATGGCATTGCCTACTAATTCCTAGCTACTGCACATAACACTGTCACTGCCTCTTAGCAAGCCTTGCGCCATGAGTATGGTGTAGCATGCCTGCTATTGACTATTATGGGGAAATTGTGATATGTGTTTCATTGTGATTTTATTCTATATTTTTATATATTCCTTGCAATCCCCTTTGCGCACTGCTGCCCTGCGCTTCCACGTCGCAGTAGTGCGACTATATATATTAAATGTTAATTTTATATTTTGTACATGTTTTTTTATGCCACTGGCTATATATTTAGCCATTGGCATATATTAACAATATAATACATGTGTTTGGTTGGCTGTCATGGCTCTGATTTTATGTTTCAAAAGTATAAACCGTTTTCTTCGGTTTACATTTATGCATGCTTGCACTACGCCTGCACCACTTCCTGAATCGCTACATACCTTCATTTGCATGCTACACTGCTGCATATGGGGTAATTAGCATACAAGGCTCGGGAGTTGTGCAGGTGTAGCATACGCAGGTAGTGCACATGGAAACAGCTCGTACCTGAATCGCTCGGTGGCCATCTTTGGTGTTAGAACGCCACCACTACGCCTGCACCTGGCGCAAGCTCCATGAATCCCAGGGTCTGTATATTTCATGTACTTTGGAATTCTTTTGTAAGCAGTAACCTGCATTTTGCATTTTTCTGGAGCTTTTCTCCCCAGGACTCCATTGAAAATGGGCTCCTTGTGGCCCAGTGGACTATCCTGGCAAACAAACTGCAAATAAATAAATAAAAATATAGTTTAAAGCTCTTCAGTCCATCCTCAACTCCTGGGTTATCAGATTCATATCGATCTGACACTGATACGTTTAGACTTTTTGATCCAAGGCTGAGGTTCCTTCTCTACCCACAATTCTCCTCAGTCAGTTGAATACTTCAGATCTTGTTTGCCACTCCATTGCTTTAGATGTGGTTCTTGGCTCAGTACTGTTTTTCCCCCTCAGATATGTGCAAACATTTTTTCTAACAGTTCAGGTTTTCTTCCATTTTACTTTCTTAGTGCCTTGCTATTTTTTCCTCTTTAGAGGATTTTTTTTTCTGTTTAACTGTTCCCCTTATAAAAAGATTTATATGAACATAGCTATAGCTTATTCTACTTTTCTGTGTATATAGTTTTAGTGACAGTTCTAAGATTTTTGGGGGTCAGGTTTAAATGTTCTGTTAGTTACTGCTGTGTATTTTTTCTGGTAATGTTTGTGTGCTTTTTCCCTCCTAAGCAACATAATTGACAAGGTCTCCAGATTAAAAAAAAATTACGTGTCTTCATTGGTCAGAAGACTCCCCCTCAGAATGCATACTCCAAATGTGTGTTTGTTTGGGGTTCACTTATCTTGACAAAGACTGCACTGCACACAGCTTTCGGGGGTCAGTGCTTTTCTGACTGGCAGTCACAGCTTGCAGAGAAAGGTCTTCTCCCAGCCACAGAGGGGGAAGCTACCTCCTTATACTCTAGATCTCCCTCTAATAGATTGTGGGGGAGAAAGACAAACGGGAAATACAAAAGAATGAAAAGAAAAGAGAAAAAGAAAAGGTTCTGTCAGGGAGAAAGCTTTCAAGAGACACTGGGAGAAGGAATCCAGGAAAAGGTTTCCTAATCCTTAAAACCAGTTAGGCCTGGCAGCAAAATTGCATAAACCTTTAGATCTGACTCTGTTGTTGGAGCCAGTTAGAATCATGTCACCAAACCCTCCATTCTCAGGATTCAGGTTCTTGCAGGAGCTGGTCAGTCCTCAGCTCTTATCCCCCTTCCTAAAAGGGAGGTCTTTCCATTTTATCTCTAGACCACCTTTGATGGCTTTGTCCATAAGGTCAGTGAAGACACTGAACCTGTCCAAGCCTGATGTGGACAGGAAGAGGAAATTCCTTAGGACCCAAATTCAGCTCGGGGTCCTCCATGCACCATCTGTTATTGGGTGGCCAGGAGATGTCCCTCGTACTCCTTTGCTGATTTCTCATTCACTGA
This sequence comes from Protopterus annectens, assembly GCF_019279795.1. Classification (NCBI taxonomy): domain Eukaryota; kingdom Metazoa; phylum Chordata; order Ceratodontiformes; family Protopteridae; genus Protopterus; species Protopterus annectens. The sequence continues at coordinate 54,426,840 of NC_056748.1, read as the reverse complement.
TCTGACCTTCTGATCTGGTGTCAGTGGACATGTGCATTTCCTGGAGATTATGTGTGTCAGAGCTGAAAAACTTGACTTCTTTGATTCCCAACAGTATAGGCATACCTTAAGTTGTGAACAGGCTACCTATAAATTCTGGGTTTTGGAAAAGGTGCCAAAAAACAGTAGAGGCGGTGATTGGGAGAACCAGCTCAGTTACAGGGAGCTTATTTGGCAACTGAGACTTGATTCCAATACACCCCCTGGGTTGAATGACCACATGTCCCTTTTACCAGTTTTAAAACTGAGAGCCAACAAAATTAAAAGGAAAATACAAGATAAGGCCTAAAACTAGAGGAATATTTTAACCTATGACGAAAATATTTTAATTAATGATGAAATTATATACATACTATAACATATTATATTATATTTATATTTATATACATTTATACATCAGGCATATTTACATATATATATTTTATTTATTATTTTATTTAACATTTTCTACATATTTTATTTTACATATTGTATATTACATATGTACATTGATTTTATATATATGGTTGGTTAAACCAGATATTAGATAGGTATGTGATTTTATGAACTTATGATACTTTGTGATTTTGCACATAAATACAGTATAAGGTGTACAGTTTAGTGTATTGAATGTAAGTTAATACGTAAACAACACGTTTTTTAAGCCAACAACAACTATACCACCACGTTACTTTAAATTTCAAAGTGGTTGTAAAATTGAAAGACTGATTAATTGGATCAGATAAATCAATTAATGGATAATATATATAGGTGTGGTATATGATGTACTGCCTTGTTCTGAAGAAGTTTCCGTTTACTGTGGAAATGAAAGCGCTTAACCTATGTTAACTTTTGTTGTGTATTAAACCATTGTGGACTATTATCTTGGACTGAAGAGTCTGATTTTGCTGATTTTGGTGACGTTTTGTGGGACAGCCTTTATTGAGTTCTGTTACGGGATTGCACATTCAATTACTAGTTTACTTTTCCCGTTTTCCATCTTGTACATTACCAGTGACGTTCTTTATGGATCTACAGGACAACCGAGGAGTCCCACAGCTCAGAAATGAGCAGTCGTTGATTGGCGAGCTTACAAGGCTGTTACAAGCCTTTACTCAACCGGAAACCAGTACGCAGAGGTCGGAGGACCTTATTCCATGCGCACAACCGTCGAGAGGCAGTGACGCTAATTCCAGCAGGAAAAGTAGGAGAAACGAAGCAACCTGTGGAGGTCCAGGATGGCAGAATGGTGAATTGAACTCTTCACGAGAGGACATTACTGGACACAATGACAATGTGTTTGTCAAATATGCAGACATTAATTTAACCGAATGGTTAAACAAGAGTTTTGGGTCTGTGGAACGACCCGAACAGGGACTAAAACAGAATGACACCTCATATGCGGAGAAATGTAAGCTACTAAAAAAACACATGTTAAAGTTTAGAAATTTAAATTTGGACAATTGGTTTCTAAATGAATGTTTGATAAGAAAACATGTCCCTAAGGGACTTAGGTTAAATAAATTTCCAAATGAAACTGTCATGGGTTCAACGCTATATAATGATATTGTGGAAATTTTGAATGGTTGTGGTTTAGCCATTATTAAGGTCATGATTAACAATAATAATGTATTAATTGACGAACTGAGTGGTAAAATAGATAAAATCAACAAGGAAATTACTGATGACTTATTATTTACCATAAGGGAATACAAACACAACTATCTCAGGTTGTTTAATGATGTTGACAACATAGTGAAAAAGAACTATAAAAGAAAAATGGGCAAATTGGAGAGAGACGACTGGGCCTATGAACATGAACAAGTATATTTACTAACCCATAATAATAATCATAACAACAGTCACAGTGGACAAAACAATGGGTATGTTAGGGCCAGATTTCAAAAGGGTTTTCCACGCTGGAATCAACCAGATACTAGGTCTAAACAACCTAGACTATATGAATACCCTAACAATAGGGGTGATATAGACTTGGATTCTGGAAATAGTTTAAGGGGGATTAACGAAATTGAAAATGACATCCCTTTAGAACAGGATAGACCAAGGAGGTCCGAAAAAATACGGAACTTACACCCGCACCCTACATATGCTCAGGTGATGAACCAGCATGTACAGAGATACTAGCAGCCGACTCTTGTATTAGACATGACACATTTTTTCATGAAGTCAATATGCACAACATTATGGAAAAAGATAATGACAAAGATGTTGATTTGAATAATCAACAGTATACTGGTCAAGAACATTTTGTGTTGGACAGTGAACAGTTTTTTGGTCAAGAGAATGGTACACTGACTGTTCTTCCTAACAATGAACAAATTTTAAACCTGTGTTGTCTATCAAATGTAAGGAAAAATGTGATTGAGGATGTTGGGATTTTAGATCCAGAGACCATTACATCTAACAATGACAATATTGTAGTTAGTCAACCAGGTTGTGAATTTTTTATCTACAATTATACGGACATAAAAATTGAGAACAGACATTTTTCTCTATTCAAAAAGGGATTTACTTTTGTACCAACTAGGAGGTTGGATATGGCAGAACTATTCTTAGACATAAAACTATTCACTAGGAAATTAAATTTAGAATATTTGGCAAAACAGAATGTTAATGTTAATTTCAACACCATTAATAACACCAAGGGTCATGTGAATGCTTTAACTAGAAGAAGTACATACAACCCTGTCTTACAGTGTGATATTAACAATTTTGAAAATGTTGTTATTGATGAGTTGAAAACGCTGGTACGTCACAATAGACATTACAATGTTAAATTTAATTTGTCAGTAGAAGAACGCTTGACGTTGGAAGAATTTAGGGTTTCACACCCTGACATCAGGATTATGAAGCCTGACAAAGGGGGTGGTGTGGTTCTAATGAACAACTGGATGTACACTGCCAAAATGATGGACATTTTAAATGGGTATGGTAGGTACACTATTTCTTCCAGAAATTAGTTAAACATAGCCTATCAAAAGATAGACATGGTGATAGAAGACAATTTAACACAAGGTCTGATTGATGAAAAATTATACAGATTTTTCAAGGTGGAAAAACCTTTTTTATCAACAATGTTTGGTATTCCAAAAACACATAAAGGGTTAGAAAATGTGGCAATGAGACCCATTGTAACATCCGAAGGTTCAAAAACACAACCATTGGCAATATACATAGATTCAAAATTGAAACCTTTTTATAAATTATACACGCATATTCTTATTGACTCGTGGGACTTATTAAAGAAACTAAATCAATTGTCCTTTCAACCCCATTATGCATTCCTTACTATAGATGTTAAGGACCTTTTTTCTGTTATTCCGCACAGCACAGGACTAAATTGGTTTGAGTACATGTTAATTGAATTTAAGTTTTTGTCCAATAATGAATTTAGACTAATTCTTGAGAATATTGAATTGGTTTTAAAAACTAATTTCATTTACTTTCAGGATGAAATTTATCAACAGGTTGATGGTGTTGCAATGGGGGCAGCCTGTGCCCCCATCTTTGCCAATATTGTCATGCTTTTCTGGGAATTACACTATGTCTTCAAGTCACCTTTTATGACTAACATTATCCAATATTACCGCTTTTTAGATGATATTTTAATTGTATGGGGAGGCACACAGGAAGAGGCCTTGGAGGCCTTACAGTATTTCAATGAATCCACTACGTTTCTTCGTTTTACACATGAATTCAATAAGGACGAAATACACTTTCTGGACCTAACCATTAAGAAGGATTACAACAATAGTACATTTATATCCAGTATTTATAGGAAGGCTTGTTTTTCGAATGCCTACCTTCATTATAATAGTAACCATCCTCCATTACAGAAGAGGAATATTGTTAAAGGACAGATGGTAAGGGTGGCACGGATGACAACAAGACATGAGGAATTAATTAAGGAATTAGATTATGTACAAAATTATTCCAGGAAAGAGGTTATCCCAATTCCATTACTTCTCCTTTAAAGGAAGAAATATTACAGGGATGGGGGACAAAATATGTTCCCTTATTAAATATGGAGAGAACAAGTGAGTACACTATTATGGGAAACAACCTGGATGATGTTGATTGTGTAACACCCAACACATCTGTAGAAACTCCTTTTTTGGTTATGACATACAGTGTAAACACTAATTTAGTAAAAAAGGTCATTAATAGGACCTGGAATATGTTTAAGAGCATGGCTAACAGTGCAGGCATATTTGACAGAGGTTTACGTTATAGTTTCAGAAAAGGGCCAAATTTAAAAATTATTTTTGAGAGAAAGTGGCAAGGGGAAGACAACAACAAAAGAAAGGGTACATTCCGCTGTGGTAAGTGCCATCAATGCACATTTATGGCTAACACGGATTAAATTAAACTACCCACCATTAATTTTGTATTAAAAGGAAAAGGCTACTGTACATGTTATACTAGTGGAGTAGTTTATTTAGCGTATTGTACTCTTTGTTGGACACATTACGTAGGGAAAACTGAAAGGCATCTGCGCCAAAGGGTATATGAACATACATATGACATTACCAGGAAGAAGGAAACTAATGCCCTTTATAGGCATACCTTAAGTTGTGAACAGGCTACCTATAAATTCTGGGTTTTGGAAAAGGTGCCAAAAAAACAGTAGAGGCGGTGATTGGGAGAACCAGCTCAGTTACAGGGAGCTTATTTGGCAACTGAGACTTGATTCCAATACACCCCCTGGGTTGAATGACCACATGTCCCTTTTACCAGTTTTAAAACTGAGAGCCAACAAAATTAAACGGAAAATACAAGATAAGGCCTAAAACTAGAGGAATATTTTAACCTATGATGAAAATATTTTAATTAATGATGAAATTATATACATACTATAACATATTATATTATATTTATATTTATATACATTTATACATCAGGCATATTTATATATATATATTTTATTTATTATTTTATTTAACATTTTCTACATATTTTATTTTACATATTGTATATTACATATGTACATTGATTTTATATATATGGTTGGTTAAACCAGATATTAGATAGGTATGTGATTTTATGAACTTATGATACTTTGTGATTTTGCACATAAATACAGTATAAGGTGTACAGTTTAGTGTAATGAATGTAAGTTAATACGTGAACAACACGTTTTTTAAGCCAACAACAACTATACCACCATGTTACTTTAAATTTCAAAGTGGTTGTAAAATTGAAAGACTGATTAATTGGATCAGATAAATCAATTAATGGATAATATATATAGGTGTGGTATATAATGTACTGCCTTGTTCTGAAGAAGTTTCCGTTTACTGTGGAAATGAAAGCGCTTAACCTATGTTAACTTTTGTTGTGTATTAAACCATCATGGACTATTATCTTGGACTGAAGAGTCTGATTTTGCTGATTTTGGTGACGTTTTGTGGGACAGCCTTTATTGAGTTCTGTTACGGGATTGCACATTCAATTACTGATTCCCAACAGTGTCTCTTACTCGGTCAACTCCAACTGCATTGGATCTTGATCTGTCCCAGAAACCAGAGGTCATCTTCAGTGTTGGGGGTTGGGGTTGATGTCTGCATTTTCAGATCTTTTCCTTCCTCTCAGTGCTTCAGCCCTCAAAATCTTAATTTTGGAACTGGTCCAGATTGGGTGTTGCAGTGTGCCCTTGTTGGGGTGTTCAGATCCCACAGGGCTTGCTTTTGGACCAGCTTTGTCTTTGGCTTTCATGGCATTTGAATGAGTTCTCCCTGAATCTAAAAAGCAGGTCTATCTTTCGCTCTTCGAACTGTCCCACCCCTGGCTGATGTCTTCTGCTTCTCTTACTCCTCCTCCTCCTCCTGTTGTCATGGGATAGACAGCCCCAGATGTCTCGAGACAGTCCATGTTGTGTATTCCCCATTTGGGTCTGAGTCGTCCCTGGAACCTCCTGCCATTAAAGTACATAAGAAGCACAGGTGCAAAAGGAAACACCTGGACTCCCCTCAGCAGGCTCTCATTGCAGATACTGATTTCGTTGAAGAGTAGAGTTCCCCTAGATCTCCCCTAGTAGATGTCACCTCTGGTGAGATTCTAGAATCATTGAGATGGGGGTTGTTTCACCAATGCCCCCCTTCCAAGGAGAATCAGTATTCCTTGAGGCCTGGGTGGTCCATCTACTTTGTGGATAGTCCATACTGCTGATGAAATTGTGGATTTGGTTTCATGGTGGGCTTGGCAGCAACTGGATTCGGTTGAACCAGTTCGTCATAGGCCAGACAAGATTTTATTCTCCTTTAAGGACAGGCCATACTGGAGCAAGGGTCTCTTGGTAGATTCCATTCTGGTAGCAGTGGCCTCAAAGAGCTGTCAGAGAAGAGCCCTAATGTCCATCCCCTTAAGAGAGAGTCCAGGGCATTGGGCTGGTTTGGAAAGCAGGTTTATGCTACAGCAACTATTGGGCTGTCTATTGAAATGTTGGTAAGCGATATGCAAAGTCCTTACAATCCAAAAAAAAAGGTCAAAAGCCGAAAGAAGAGCAAATGTTGAAAATCACTCTTCCCCCATGTAGGGGGCAAAAACCCACACACCCCTGAACTTATATATACAACTGTAAGATCACAGTATTTCAGAGAAAAGGGAATATTCAGAGAAATGGCATCTTAGACTTATTATATGTAAGCCATTTCTCTCGGACAATCAGTCTCTATATTTTAGGACTTGCTGCAGTGGTTCCCAACATTTCAAATGGTGATCCAGCCTTTGGTTTAAGGGAGCTGAATTATTTAGCATATTTAAAATGTTTCCAAAAGGACCTGACCAAGGAACTTTCCAAGTCTGTCTGATGGTTCTTACCTGCAGAGACCCTTAAAGCCATGGATAAACAGTTGACTGTCTTACAGAACCTCTCAAATGTGTTTGTGCACCTATTATGCAGTGCTGCTGAAGGCATGTCGAGAGCAGCAAGCACTGGTATTGTTTTCCTCTGGCATGCCTGCATGTGTCTCTGTGATTCTGAAGAGCATTTTAAGATATCCTTCATCAGTGCCCCCTACGATGGGTCCACCTTCTTTGGACAAGAAGTGAAGGAAATGTCTAGAAGTGAGCAGGATGGTAAGACCCTGTCAGCCATTGGGATTCTCTTTTCAAACCCCAAAGGACCTTTTTTACAAACCAGAAAGTGGTTAAGAAACTTTGGTTCTGTAAATTGCAGGTTTTTACACCTGACACTTCTAGTGAGAGGCTCCACAGAAGCAGAGAGGGAATAATCACAATGGACATCACCCTCAAGGCAGAGGTGGTCCACAGAACCAAGATTTTCTAGGTTTCTTCTCTAACAAAGCCTTCTCAAGCTCCTAAAAGATTGTCTGACTGCTTCATTCTAGAGGCAGTCAGGAATGCTTATCTTTGCAGCCCTCAGCCTGGACAGCCATTATCCACGATACATGAGTGTAGAGAATCATAACCAGAGGCTACATACGTTATTCTTTTTCTATCCCATGTCAGAGACTTCCCTATGCCCCACTCCCTGCAAAGGAAGGCTGTAGCACAAGAAATTAGAATGTTGCTAAACAAGCAAGTCATTCAGGAGGTCCCCACTAGACCAACATAGATCCACAGTCTATTCAAGTTTCTTTTTGGTTTCAAAGAAAAATGGGGACCACAGGCCTGTTCTGGACCTCAAATACCTAACACAGTTTGTAAACCAGATGAACTTCCGAATGTTCATGGTTCAATCCACATTATCCATTTTGAGTAGGGACTGGATGTACTTGGTAGATCTTCAGGATGTATACTGTCGCATAAAAATAGTTCATAAGATTACTTCTCTTTCGTTTGGTAGCCAGTTGTTTTCAGTTCAGTTCCCCACCTTTGGTCTCACTGCAGCCCTCTAGGGGTTTACCAAGTGCATGACAGTGGTTGCAGCTCATCTCAGAGTGCAGGGGGTTCTGTGTATTCCCATACCTAGATGACTGGGACATAGCTGCCTCCACCAAAAGTCTACTGGTTCAAGCCAGGGATATCTCGCTCCAGCTTTTACAACAAAGTAGGAATTATGATCAACACGGGAAAATCCATATTAGCTCCCATTCAGAATGTGTATTGGGAGGGTGGCCTAATGGTTAAGGTGTTTGCCTTACAAACACAAGGTGCAGGGTTTGAGTCTCACAAGGGATAATTGGCTAGGCTTAAAATGGCTTGCAAGAGCAGTTAGCTTAGTACTAATCTATGAACCTATGTGGTGTGTATTGGGTCTCACCTGGATACAAGTCTACAAATAGCCAGACTTTCAGAGTTGAGAATTTTGACCCTTTAGCAACAAACATCAGCATTCCCCTTTAGCTGGAAACCCCCATCCAGGTGCATCCTGTGTCTCCTAAGATTCATGGCATCCTCTTGTAACTCTCATCCCTCATGCCAGATTCTGCATGAGAGTGTTGCAGTGAACTCTTTCAGTTCAGCGGTCGAATTTATAGCAACACATGCATTTTACCATCTGTCTCATCAGTATATGGAGACAATATTCAGAAGTGGTTTGACTTTTTCCTAGCTTCCCAGGGTCACCCATTTATTCTATCATGCACACAAGCCACAGTTACTATGGATGCTTCCGAGATGGTGTGGGGTGGGGTCATTTCTAGTAAAAGAGTCTAAGGAACATGGACCTCCTAGAAGGCCAGTCTCCCTACATCACTGGCCTGGAGATGAGGGCAGCTCTCCTTGTGTTGCAGGCCTTCTAGGGACCCTCTATCCAGGGGTTTGATTTCAACTCAGACAGACTTGCTGGTAGTCTGGTACATTAACAAATGGATAACATACTCGTACGTATGTCGTGAAACCATGAGGATTTGGCAGTGGGAGTTACCTTCCCAGTACTTTCTGGTGGCAACACAAACCTCAGGGAAACCCAATGTTTTAATGGACAAGCTGAACAACTCCATTTTCCTGCCTCTCGATCAAGCCGTGGTTGCACAGATTTTCAGCCACTGGGGCCAGCCATGCTGTGACCTGTTTGTAACCCCTTCCACCTCCAAGTGTAGCAGCTACTTTTCCCTGATTCCCTAGAGGAGGGAGAGTCACTGAGGGATGTTTTGGTTCACATTTGGCCTAGGTTTCCTATACACTTATCTGCCCACTCATCTCCTACCAAAATTTCTTCAGAAAGTCATGTGGTGCAAAGCAAAAGTGATACTTATTGCTTTCTTTTGGCCTCGACAGGTATAGTTCCCCTGTCTCTGGCTTCACTTGCTACACTGTCATTACCTATTCTACACCTAATCTCACACCCATCTGGCAAGCCTCTTCTGGACATATAAGCGCTGAAATTAGCTGCATGATTTCTCCAGTTTGGATAACTGCCAGACAGTCTAGGCTTTCTTCTGGTGCATCATATCCTAACATCCTCTCAGAAGCCTTCCACCAGAAAAAATTACAAAAGTAAATGGAAGAGATTTTCTGTATGGCCTTACAACAGGGGCATGAATACTTTTTGGCCCTACTTTCTTCTGTTTAGGACTTTCTAGCTAATCTTTTTAAGAAGGAACTAGCTTTTCCATTATTAAGGCTCATGTGGCTGCCATCTGTAATTTTCATATGGGAGAGAAGGAGATTTCTGTTGCATCCTTGAAGTTATCTAAAGCCTTTTTAGGAGTAAATAACTTTGCCCTCCTTTAAGCGAACCTGTTCCTTCCTTGGATTTTACCTTTTAGGCTTTGACTAAATTCCCTTGAGAACCTGCTGTGACTGTGGAGTTGAAGTATCTTTCTTGGAAGATGCTTTTTTGCTAGCCATTACTTCTGCTTGAAGAATATCAGAGATTTAGGCCTTTTCCTGTAAGCTGCTTTGATATTTCACAAAAATAGCTTTACCTCAAACCAATCCTACTTTACTTCCTAAGGTAGCTTTAGAGTTTACATACAATGAGATGGATAACTTGTCAGTTTTCTTTCCAAATTTTGTCAACAACGGGGAGTGCACTTGCATTCGATGGACGTACATCACCAAGTGAGATTTTAAACTACATCAAATGAAAACCTTAAAAAAAAACAGATCAGCTCTTTGTCTCTTTTCTTTGCTCAAGTTGGAAAAGGGTGTTTACAAGGTAACCCTTTCCAGGTGGTTGTCTGAGTGTATTTCCTTTGTGTATAAGGAAGGAGGATTATCCTTGCCATCCAAATCCAACTGTCATTCTACCAGGGCAGTTGCCACTTCCATAACCTTCTTCATCATAGTTCACATTCATGATATCTGTGCTGCGGCTACTTAGTCTGCTGTATATACCTTTATATCCCATTAGAAGCTAGATTTGGAGTCCAGTCTTGAGCCTCATCTGGTTCCACCATGCCCCAGAATATCCTTCCATGAGACATCTGTGGTGTTAGTTAGCCACGGACTCACTCCCATTAGTTAAGGATGGACAAAAGAGACAACATCAGTTATTAAAGTTATGTACTTACTATAATACTAGATCAGGGGTTTTCAACCAGTGTGCCATGGCACACTGGTGTGCCTCAAGAGGTTAACAGGTATGCCACAAGATTTTTTTTTAAAAAGATAGCCTTTTAAAACTTATGCTGTTGCTGCCACTGAAAATGTCCATCCACAATCCACCAAAAGCCACTTTGCCTCCATTTTTTTTGAAGTAAGTAAATACAAAAATTAGCATGGAGGTGAGGTACTGTGGCACAGATGCTCTGACTACCCTGAATACACATGGGTACAAAACACAATGCTGCCATCCTGGCTCTGCTCAAGGACAATAGCCCCCCCCCCCATTGGTTGAGGGACTAGCAATTGGCATAATTTGTCCTGCATCAGTATTTGTACAGATGGTGCTCGCTCTACGTCATGGTGTAAAATGATTTGTTACACTGGCTCAAAAAAACAATCCTAGAATTATTTGTACTCATTGTTTTCTCCACAGAGAAGTACTAGTGTTAAAATCATTGGTACCCAAGCTGAAAAAAGTAGTAGACGAGAATGTCACAATTGTCAGTTATATAAAAAGCAGGCCATTAGAATCACAACTGTTTGCAGCACTATGTTCCCCAACGGAAGCTTCTCACACACAGTTGTTAATCCATACAGAAGTTAACGACATTCCATACAATACTAACAGCAATGAAATAAAAGCCCCAGATTACAATATTACACAAAAAGACAGGAAATCCAGAAAGGGTGGAGGAGTATCTATATTATTTAAAAATCACCTAATTCTAGACCACGTAGACATAAACATTCCTGAATTTGACAACACTGAACTTATCTTTGCCAAACTAAAAATTACTCCCAAAAAACACATTAATATTATTTGTGGTTATATCCCACCAGGAAACAATATCCCCACTCTGGAAAACATACCACTCTGGATATCCAATTCTCTCCCACAAGAAACCGTTCTGATGGGAGACTTCAATATAGATTGTCTTAACTGCTCCTCAAAAAATCCATCTTCCCATATTAACCTCCATGTGTTTACTCGATTCATCACTACAAGGACTGATAAATCTTCCAAAAGACAGTCAATTCTTGACTAGATTTTAGTTAGCAACCCCTTTCAGGCATCTCAACCAGGTTTTCTGCCAGACAGTCTAAGTGACCATCTGTCAACCGTCCTTCTTAGGACTCAGACTCACCAAGTCATCCAACCCACCTTCCACTTAATCAGAAAAAATAAATAAATTCAGCTTAAATAGCTTCATCACCACTCTAAATAGTTGTAACTGGGAGTCTCTCAAACAGTTACCTCTTGATGACGCAGTTAACTCATTCAACAACACATTCTTAGACATACTAAACTCCCATGCTCCCCCTAGAACTATCACAGTGAAATCTAAGTATGCACCCCTGGCTAACTAAAGAATGTAGATCCCTACTCAAGGCTAGAGACAAAGCCTGACAACAATTTCAAATAAAACAAAACACAAACAACTAAGCAAACATATCTAGAACTTTGGAATAAAACAAAAAAATAATAAAATTAGACAAAATCAACTATCACCAAAATATCCAAAATAAACACACAACCCCCCCCCCCCAAATTCTGGGAAGTAGTTAATAACATACTTCAACCAGGTAAATCCACCACCCGTGCCCCAACAACCACCAACAATTCTGATAATATTGCAACCCAATTTAATAAATTCTTCACAGAAAGTATCCATTCCCTAGCAAACTCTCAAGGCTTTGACAGTAACCCTACCTCTCTTGCCCCCCAGAAGAGCACCAAATCCCAAGACTCCACCTCCCACTTCAAACTACACCCAGTATCCGTAATAACTGCAAAAAAACTATTTCAAAAACTTAAACCAACAACTCTAGCCTGACAACCTTCCAGCAGAATTTGTACAAAATGCTGCTGAAGCAATAGCTTACCAAGTAGCCACACAAACTGTTCAATATCTGAACGCCAGGTACCTGCAATATGGAAAACCTCCCACAGTCTACCACTACACAAGGGAGATAATTCCACTAATAATTCTACTGAACTCACCAATTATCGCCCAATTGCCATTCTATCTCCCTTATCCAAAATACTAGAAAGAGTCATGCACACCCAACTAATGGACTACCTTCTCACACACAAACAACTATCAAACACCCAAAACGGCTTCCTTCCCTTTCACAGCACCATCACAGCACTACCATCCTATACTAACACTATTAACCACCATAGAAACAAAGGAGAATTTGCATCAGCTATATTTTTAGACTTAAATTCGTCAATATTCTCTCCAATATAAACCTCAGCAATTCCACTATTACACGATTTGAAAGCTATCTAACAGGAAGACGGCAAGCCATCCAATGGCAACACTAACTCTCTCCTCTTCTTCCAGTCTCTTCAGGGGTTCCAGAAGGCTCAATCCGTGGACCACTACTATTCTCTCTGGTCACTAACCACCTGAGGACCTCATCACCACAAGCCTCTATAGTACAATACGGATACACTGACAAGTCCGCCCTAATATGTGCTGCCCCCACACTGGAAGACCTCCACACCAAAACCCAAGATTCATTTTTGTTGTTAGAAACCTGGCTCATTAACTCCCAGCTAATTCTAAATCCCAAATGAACTAAGCTCCTTCTTTTTAGTCCAACTAGATTCCTGTCATCTTCCCAGTCCTTTAGTATCTTCTCTAGGAACAAAACTATGATCACTCCAAGCACTCACACTAAACTGCTCGGGGTGGAAATTGATAACCTGAAATTCGATATTTATATAACCCAAATCATCAAAAAGCTTCACAAGAAAATAGGTCTCCTATATAGACACAATTTCTTACGAATAAAACAAAAGTTACCATAGCCTGCACATACCTCCTATCATCCCTCCTCTATGCCTCCTCAGTATTAACCAGTCTCCTCAAAATGGACCTGGAATCTTGTATAACAAAATAGCAAGATTTGCCACTGGAGCTTGGCATAGATGACATCACTGAACAGCACTTAAACAGCTTAATTGGCTCGAATTCCCACATTTTCTATACTTTAATCAACTAACCTTTGCCCACAAAATTCTCCACCAACACAATAAAACCCCTTCTCTCCAAAAACTCATTCAACCATACACCTCAGCATGATCTCTTTACTCCAGTAACCAACACCTTCTAGATAACACCAAAGCCAACAACTCATCTGGGAAATCTCTCTTCTTTAACTATATTCCTAAAATTCGGAATAAGCTGCCGACCCCAGTAATTTCTAACACCTCTCTTTCACAATTCAAAAAGCTTCTCATATCACACCTAGGGGACACCTGGCTATGTTCTTGTTACGCCCCTGCTTAGGCTTTCCTGATTTAACAAACAATCTTGTACCCTCTTTATTTAAATAACATGATGTAGTAACCTCATCTGTTAAGTTTATAACCCTCTTTATCATTTCAATCACACCTGTAGCAGCTACATATGTGTATAACCCTCTTGATTATTTCAACTGCAACTGTAGCAATATGAGCCATGATGGGACTTTTTTCCATGAAATGCAATGTATGTCTTCTACTTTTGCATTATTTGTTATCGATATTGTATCCTGTATGTTTGTTAAACTGCTGAAATGTCTGTAACTAGAACTCTATGTATGTTAGTATATGTTGACATTATCCTTGTAACTGGAACTTTTCTACCCGGGCCTCCACTGGAAAGGGACCTGTGTTGAACATTCCCGGTAAACAAATGTAAACTAAATAAATAAAAAGATGTTAGGTGGTTATCTTGTTGGCAAGTTCTAAGATTTTATGAACTAAAAGAGGAAGTTCTAACTTTTTTGACAACTCAACAATCTCAGTTGATTTTCTCAGTAATGAGCTTTGATGCAATAAGGTTGCATTTCTTTCTGATTTGTTTCAATCTTTGAACACACAATAAAAGTATGCAAGGAGACAGTGAAAACATTCTTACTTCCACTGACAAAATTAATGCTTTCAAAGAAAAACTAATGCTTTGAAAAGAAAGAATCAAAAGAGAAAATGCAATAGAAATGTTTGAGCTAACAAAAAGGGGGAAACTGGATGGAAGTCTTATAGATCTCATTTTATAAACTTGGTATAAATACCGAAAAATATTTCCCTCAGTTGACATATCACCCTTGTATTGGATAAGAGATCCATTTGTCTTAAATGCGTGCAAACTGGCAAATTTAAATATCACAGAAGAGGACAAGTTGACAAAGATAATAAATGAGAGGATTAAAACTTAAACATTCAACAACAGACACTACTTCAATTTGGTTATCTCTTAAAAGTGAGTTTCCCAATATTACAAGAAAAGCAATACAAGCACTTCTTCCTTTCTCCATGTCATATTTGTGCAACTCAAGCTTTTCAACAATGAATAATATTAAGAACAAAAAATACATTGTGGCTGGAAACCATGGAAGAATATTTAAGAGTATGCCTGTCCAAAATTCAGCCTCGCACAAAAGACATTCTAAAGCAACCTCAAGCTCAGATATCTCATTAAATATTAAATGCAAGTAAATAAGAGGAAAAGATTTTCTAAATCAATCAAAATTATATTTTTTTCTCAGGCAGAAAATATATGTTTGGTGTGCCACAACATTTTTGCAATTAATTTGAGTGTGCCACAAGATAAAAAAGGTTGAAAATCTCTATGCTGGATCCATTGTGCCCTCTTCTGTCCTCTCAGCTTTCCCTCCCTCTATCCTGATGCCAGCCGGGCACTATTTCTGGGCTCATGACTGACTACACCTGTCCATAAGTCTTCTGCATATGTTGTTTGATTACCAAGATATCTTGCTGGCAGGAAAACTCGATCTGGAGTATTCAATTTATGAAAGGGAATTAGGATAGAGAAGGACCCTGAACCATATATCTATATGCCTAAAGCCATTGGTGTTTGGTCGGTATGGATCTGATAACCCATCGTTAGAAGAGGAAAGAAGAAGACAACACAGATCTAGCATTATGGTAAGTACATAACTTTTGTTTAATGCACTTTAAATGAAAGCAAAGCAGGAACAAATGTTTAAAGAATGTTAAATAGAAAATTCTTGAGAAAACAACAGTATGTAGCCAGTCATCCATGGGCCCCCTGAAGTGAAGTCCCCAGAGTGGCTGCCTGAATCATCCTTATTATAGTCTGCCGCTGGTTTTATGCCGTGATGTGCAGGACTGATGAAAGTATATAGTCACTGCAACTGTGCTTTTGTGACATAACAGGTTGAAAAATCACCGAACACAATAGTGCATTAAAAGGCATTTCATTTTGTACAAAATGAATGGTAATGCAAATCATTTTACTGATGATTTCCCTGAATCATTGCTAGTAATCAAACCTTTCTGACAGTTTTATTAATTGTCTTAGTGCTTATTTTAAAGACATCTTCTAGTATGTCAGTAGGGTGTTTGGAACCCCGTTATGGACACCTAACTGCTATCCAATGCAATTTTTTTTAATATAGCATCTCTCTCTCTCTCTCTCTCTCTCTCTATATATATATATATATATATATATATATATATATATATATATATATATATATATCACTCTCTCTCTCTCTGTTTTTTGCATTTTTAATGATGTGTGGAGCACAGCAGGACTCTTCTTTAAAGATTCACAGTTGCAGTGATGAAACTTTTTGGAGCAAAAGTAGTGTGCCCTAAGACTGATAACTTAGTGTCATTAAACTAGAGTAAAAATATGTCAAGACGCTGTGGGTAGAATTTCGCACATGAGTTTCAGTCAGGAAAGCACGGTGCTTCATTACATGGAGTTTGCAGCTGGATACTAATCACAGTTGTGGGTGGGGTTTCAATGCTCATGTCAGCATGCAAACATGTTATAGAAGGTGCTGCTATGATGTCAGACATTCTAGAACACTGAGCTGAGGAAACTTGGCATCAGTTTTGGACAAGACACTTGGTCAGAAATACAGAACAAATCAGGTAAACATATATTACATTTTTTATATTGTAAACAAAATTTAGTGATGCTGCTGAATATCTGTTCTCACTGATCTGTATCATCTGCTAAACATGACAAATGACTGTACGTATGTTAAACAAGCAGTATTTTTGAAAATGGGCTATAGTGTGTCTGTGTAGCTGTGACTGATACATAGCGAAACAACTTTTTACACAGACTAGGCAACATGGAACTTGGAATTAAGTTTATTTTAACATACATTTGTTGGAACTGAAAGCAGTCTACAGAGTACCAGATGAAGAAGTGAAAGACAGAAGGTGAACAAAATAAAGGAAAGAGAGTAATTAGAGTAGAATAGAAGGGATGGGACAGTTAAGGTTGAAAAGGACTGAAGTAATAGAAGATGTTTTTACTGTATGCACACATAAACACACACAAACACACACACACACACACACACACACACACACACACACACACACACACACACACACACACACACATACACATAAAGACCTCTATATGATGTGACTTATCTTGGATGCAAAAACTTTACAGGGCAATTTAAAATATTCAGTTATGCCATCCTTGCATTGATAAGGTTATTTATTAAAAAAATGTATTTTTTGTCATCGTTTGTTAGTCTTACACATGAATAATCTGAGTTATACATAGTTTTTTGGAAGTATAGGTACCTTAGTGTTGGTGTTAATATCAAATATAATTCCTCATTAGATTATGTTGTTGAATCTATGCATTTTGCTTACATTACATAAAAGGGTTTGAAGAGAACTGTATTGTACAATGTAGGTATCACAGTGATATTTTTAGAAAGTAAAAAAAAACTAAAAAGCTAAATTCACCAGCATGCTAACATTAGTTAAAGTTCAACTCGAGGGTATTTGGTGAATGTTGTTTCCCATTGCATAATGCCTTTGAATGAAAATGGAAACCATATGGAACCTGTTGTAAAATAAATGCTAGAGATTCATTGGAAAGGGCTTCCCTACATCTTGTCTAGTTTAAACTGGATGGGGTGCCATCGGTTTAGGTACATCTAAGTAAAGCCTGCACTTCCTGATTGCTGTTTTCCTTAGGAATTCACTGCCGTTGTGGTTTTGCACTTTCAGTGGTCCCTTTATTTGTGTAGAATTATTCCTAATTAATGTATATGCACCCATAGAATGCAAGTATGTAAATTCAGCGTATGTGAGGAACTTGTCTAGTCATATGGGGTTGCAGGAGGGGCAAGCCTCCCCTGGAAAAATGCTTCATTTTTTTCTTTAGACAAGACTTGAACTACTAGTAACCATCCTCTGATGTAACTTGATAAGTTATAGCAAGAGCTATTGAAAAGTCAACTGTACTGATGTGTGTGTGTGTGTGTGTGTGTGTGTGTGTGTGTGTGTGTGTGTGTGTGTGTGTGTGTGTGTGTGTGTGTGTGTGTGTGTGTATGCGCGCGTGTGCTGGTGTGGATGTGTGTACGGGTGTGGATGGTGTGTGAGTTGTGTATGACAGGATGTGTTTTACAAAACTGCATGTTGTTTCATATTGCTTTGTATATCCCTATGCAGCCCTAGGGAAAAGTTTCATACTGAAACTTATCTGATCTGTTTTGGAAAGGGTGTGTAATGTTATTTGTTTATTGCTACAGACAGATAAAGTATGTATATATTGCCTCCAAGCTTTGATTATGAAATTTTTGAGACCTTAGTTCTGGTGTTAATATCAAAATAAAATTCCTTATCAGATTATTTTACATTGTTATATCTGTAAATTTTGGATATGTTATAAAAATAATTTGAAGAGTATTGTATTGTGCAAGACAAGTGAGGTCCAATCATAATTTTCATTTTATGAGTATAATTGTTTACCAAAAGATTTTAAAAAGTTTGATGACTAGAATGCATTGCTAGAGATGGAAGGCAAATGCTAAAATTCACTTCCTGTTCATGTCTCATCGGGTCTTATGAGCAGTTTTGCTTAACATCATACACTCATCATATTGATTACTGCTGCAGTAGCCTTAGCTGTAGGGGTTACATCCTGCCAAGGATATAGCAGCCTGGCAGCTTCCAAAACTTCACGGCACCTTCAACGTGCCCAAACCATTAGCCAGCTCTTGAGCTGACTAAAAAGACAGGTTTGGATGCCAAGTCCTTGAGAGCTTTCCTGCCATTAAATAGAGTGCAAAAAAGAGGTTAAAACTGCCCTGTTCTTCTCCCTAATTAGGCCAGTTATAGAGTACAATGCACCCTTTTGTATGTACCTTGCCAAGCACCTCCACCTCAGAGGTACCTTACAAAGAAAATTCAAGGTGTCCAACAGCTGTCCTATGCCAATAGACTAAAAGCCCTGCTGCTTTACTCTGTGTCATACAGACTACTCAGGGGTGATCTCTGCCTAGCCTATAGAGCAACTGCAGACCCTGCCTTGATGGAAATGTTACATATTAGCAAGACAAATGGTACTCATTACACCTGCTCTAACAATCTTAACATGAGAAGCAATATCAACAGAACCTGCTAGAGAAACAGGTTCATCTCCCAAAGGCTCCTTCTACTCTGGAATAAGCTTCCTATGTTAGCAAAACGGTGCCCCTCACTAACCCTGTTCAAGCGTAATCTGGATAATTGGATGGGGAATCACAAATTAATCCCTAAGGTTTTACCTGTGTCCCTTCTAGATTGGGGCAGCAGGTGTTGAGTCAGGTCTACTAATAGCACTGTGAAGGCTACCAGCCTAGCCAGATAGAATTGTGCAGATAATTCTATCATTTGTAAATATGAATGTTGAACTACAGACTTGTTTTCTTAATTGAAAGAAAATACTGTCAAATGTTGAATTACAAGCTTGTTTTCTTAAATGAAAGGATATGCTGTGAAATGTTGAATTTAAAACAATGTAGCAACATTGCCCTCTGCTGTAAAGAAAGCTAAGTCAAGCATTTCTTGTCTGTCCTTTGAAGTTAAAATTATTTCATGTCTGTCCCTTTGAAGTTAAAATTTGGAGTAGATGAGTCTGGAGTGAAGCATCCTGCCTATTGTTTTAATTTAAGGAATAATTACTAGAGTTTACATATGGAATGTCTTTTATTGATGTAGCTTCCTGCAGGTGCAAGATAACAAAAGAATGTAGTATCTGTTGGCCTGGAAACCCCAGGAAAGTATAAAAAATTATGTAATGGGAATCAGGACTGAAGATAGCAATTTAAACAGAGAGAATTAGAAGGCATTAAGCATTTTTGTCTTGACCATCCAACTCATTAACACTCTGCCCATTTTCTTATGTAAGTTATCTTAGATGTGTTTTCTTTTAGAAATAGCTAGAAACTAGAAAGATTAGACTAAGTGTTTTTCTGTGATGTCAGAACTGTACTACTGAATTATTTTAAGTATTTATCTGTGATCTCTGAACACTTGACTAGCACTATGCAGTAAGAAGTATTGTCTTGTGTTTTTAGTATTTATTATTAAATATTTTTGAACCTTTCAACTGTGGCTGTTTTGTGTAGAGATAAGTTAAGCTCTAAGAGTACATTGCATGTTCATATGTTCATAGGTTGGTACTAGGCTATCGGCCCTAGGGCCCATACAAGCCTAGCCATAACAATTCCATGGATATTTCTTCACACAATATTTACTTCCCTGGACCCCTGTCTAGCAGGGCGACTGACATGATCCCCGGGGTGAATTTCTTATCTCCCATCCAATCGTTAAGGTTCCTTTTAAAGAGGGCCAAGGAGGTGCTCTGCTTGACATGTATGGGTAGTCTAGTCCAGAGTATGGGGAGTTTCTGGGTCAGAAACCTATCCCTCCAGCATGTTTTGTTCATTGTGATGACAAGGTTTAGATCCTTGGAGCGTGTGGCTCTGAGGGATTGGGATTTCTTTAAGTGGAGCATGTTCAACATCTCAGGGTTTGACATGGCCTTGTATGTTAAGCAGAGATTGCCTCTGAGTAGACAATATGCCACAGAGTATAGCTGGAGTTTTTTTAGACGGTCAGCATATGGCATCGGCTTTAGGCCTGTGATTCTTTTAGTGAGGTATTTCTGCGGCCTTTCCAGCTGTTGCAGATGTCTTGTGAGGTACATACCAAACGGTATGTGTATAGGGATTCTGTAACAAGTCACTCTAATAAGCCTTGACTGTTTAGTTATGCTACCAATTGGATAATAATATTGCACAGTAATAACTGGACACCATTTTAAGGGCCTTTGACTAGCTGATAATTATTAGTGGGTGGTGGCAAGTGGTACTACTGTATAATCTGTGTAAAAAGGACACAGCTGGAGAACCTGTGCCAGCCTTCCCCAAAGGTGTCTGTGTGGTTGTATAAACTCTTCTCAAAGGGTGTGAGTTTGTGTGTGTCAGCTACTTGGGCAGGCACATGAAGCACTGGTTGGACAGAGAGGGTGCTGGAGGTTTTAGCTTGTCCACTAGGCTGAGATCTGGACCCTATAGTTGTGCCAGTGGGGAGTCTTATTGGGCACCTGTAGAGCAAGGGATCAACCAGCCCCGGACTGAGTGTGATCTCTTTGTGCTCTTAAAGGAAATTGCACTTTAGTGTGTGAATTTGTTATCCTTTCCTCATATATGAGATGCCCTCTCTGGTGTTAGTGGTGAGGATTGAGGCTTCTTGATTGCTGGGCCAGGGCACAGGCATCACAAGCGCCATTAAAAGATGAAAATACTTGGCTAGGCTTGTAAGGGCCTCAAGGCCATTAACCTAGTAATCCTATGATCCTATGACTCTGCGGGCTTTCGAGGCTTGACAGTCAGATTGTGCTCTTTGAGGAAAAAATGTGTTTAAAGTACTTTTCTGCTTAGAAAGATTATTTTTAGTCTAGGAGTTTGGGTTTAATGGACCGTCACTTGACTAAACTGTACTTTTAAATGGGAACCACTTTTTTCCTGTAAGTTTAAAACTTGTTTAAAATGGTTCAAAGCCAGGATGGCAAAGTGTTTTAAAGTACACCTTACTGTGTTTTTCATGTGTGAAAATAGTGACTTTTAACAATTTAATTTTTTTACCAGCTTTTGCTGCTTGCTTTCCTGGGAAAGAGGCACCATGTTTGGCGTGACCAAGGAACAAACCTTCCAGCCACAAAAATAAATAAATAAATAAGCACACAACATTTGCCAGCACAGCAGACTAGCAATTTT
Source organism: Protopterus annectens (assembly GCF_019279795.1). NCBI lineage: Eukaryota > Metazoa > Chordata > Ceratodontiformes > Protopteridae > Protopterus > Protopterus annectens. Next base: position 54,405,282 of record NC_056748.1, on the reverse strand, counting down.
TTTCAGACACAAGTGGGCGACTGTGCTGTGGCTAAAACCGATTCCTCAGAACACTCATCTTTTACCTCAGATCCTTCTGGAAAAGCCCATACAGCCACTATGGACCAGGGTTAGCCATGTCTTCTCTAGCTGTTGGAGTCCTCTCAGTGGGCAAGGGAGAGCCATTCTTGCCAGAACTGGGAGAGAGAACAGGGGGGCCTTCCCTGTTTGGTCAGAATATTGTACCCATTCCTGCTGCTGCCATTAATAACACTGGTGGCCTCATATTTCCTGCCAAAAAGAAGCAAAAGACTAAACAAGTATCTACTCCTTTTCAAATTTCCTTAGACAGGAGTAGTTCACTGGGTCTGGCTCAGGGATTAATTCAGGCTATTGATCCCTCTTATAATGTGGTTTCTGGTAAAAGAAAGAGGGATCCGGCTTGTCCAGAAGAGATTCTAGAGTCTGAATCTGCACCAGAAAATAAGGCGACAGGTAAAGGGTTTTTCTCAGACTTCTGATTCAGATTTAAAGGAGAGCTTACTTTCTGATTCTCCTTGTGGGGGGTCTCTTTCTGTGAAAGTGTTTCCAGACCGTACCAGTGTTTTCAGTGGGAGAACACTGAGGTTTCTCAGTCCATCAGAAAATACTATGAGCTGTTACAGAAGGAATTTCCAGAATTTACCTATTCCCCCATTTGTGTCATCTTTGGAGGATATGTGTGTGTTTGTGTGTGTGTGTGTGTGTGTGTGTGTGTGTGTGTGTGTGTGTGTGTGTGTGTGTGTGTGTGTGTGTGTGTGCATTCACTACAGAATCTTGAGATACCGAAATCTTGGAGTTCAGTATCTCGAGACGAAAACAGCGAATTCCAGAAATGTCAGCGATTCAAAAGCGCGCCGTTTGCAAAGGCGAAACTGCCACAAACAGGCTGCTATGGTTAGCTACAACCCTGACATTTGCTGCAAGCAAGTGGGTAACAACAGCACTGACATCCGCTACAACCATGGCTGACAACCCTGCCATTGCTCCAGGGATGATCGGCACAGTATACTCCACAATCAAGTCACAAAATGGACACCCTGCACTACGGTTAGATGGGTATGTGTTGAATCGGGAGAAAGTAAACAAGGAGAAAATGTACTGGTGCTGCAAATGGAAATGTGCCCAGAAGTGTAAAGGTAGGGCCATTATGCAATGTGTGCCCAAGGGGGAACTGCTGCTCAAAAAAGTAGGGGATAACCATAGTGGGGACCCCTCCAAGATTGAACGGTATCATATGTGTGCAACATTAAAGGTGAAATCCTAGTTATCCCACGACATGCCATGCGTAATCATGAATGATGCCCTGGCATCCACATCCAGCAATATAGTGCCCAACCTACCAAATCGGAGGGCACTGCTGCAACAGATGGGGAGGGTGAGAAGGAAGCAGGCTAAATGTACAGGTGCCTGTGTTAGTACATTGCAGGAGATTAATGTAGCTGACTTCCCCACAAAGTCCGGTCCATTTGTTAGTAAGAGGATGTGTGATAGTGCTACAGGCACAGTGGTAGGGGTGTTCACAACAGTACAGAACCTGATAGATCTTAGTACAGCCACTATATGGCTAATGGATGGCACGTTCTTCCATAAAGGGGTCATATGTCGCCAACTGTACAGTATACACGGCCTGGTTAAGTATGGTGGCTTCAATAGGTCTGTACCATTATTCTTCTGTTTAATGAGCAAGAAGTCCCTTAAGGCCTATAGCTATATGTGGCACTGTGTGTTGGAATTGCTGGCAGAACATAGCTGTGACACACAGTTGAAGTACGTGTTAACGGGCTTTGAGGTAGTTGCCATAAGGAGCATCAAAGGGAACCTACAAGGTGTGACGTCCAAAGGGTGTCTCTTCCACTTTGGCCAGAATATCTGGCATAAAGTACAGCAGCTAGGGCTAGCACATAGGTATAATACCGACATGGCATTCCAGTTGGCTGTTAAGTCACTTGTCTCCCTTGCATTCCTACCAGAAGAGGAGGTGATACCAGCATTCAACCAGTTGAGGGACTCATTTCCATGTGAGGGAAAGGACCTTCTATGGTACTTTGGGGACTGGTATGTGTTTGGTAGGGCATGTAAATTTGCTACCAGAACAACAACATGCTGTAGATTCCCCCCGCTCTTTCCCATAACGTTCTGGAATGTGCATGCTTTGAATGCTCTCTTCCTTCCACGCACACAGAACAGTGTGGAAGTGTGGCACCACAGAGTGAAATCACTGTTGGGACGCAGAGCCACCGACCTGTCTTTATTGCTGCATGGACAGGATGGAGGAGTTATAGGCATGTATGTCGTGTGGCTGTCTGCCATCTCCAAAGCGCAGGCATGTAGTTAAATGGCACAGGCAGTTTGAACATGTGCTGCAGAACAGGGTAACGTATGGCTGTTTGGACTTTCTCACAGCAATTGCTCGGCTGCTGAAGGTGTAACTATTGGAATGTGTGTCTATTGCAGTTGCTCGGCATCTGCTGGTGTATTTCTCTCTTGTCACTATGTGGTGCGTTGTGGGACTATTCGGATTTTGCACTCTGTACGTGTTGCATTAGAGGTGCTGCTGGCACACTGTGGTTGGTGGATGTCATTCTCGAGTGTTGGCTGGATTACTTGGGACTGTGGATGTTTGTTTTATGGTATTTACTGGAGTTCTGGCCCATACTTGTAAATAAAGGCACTTGTCATGGTTTCAACATTCTGATGTCGGTGCTTATATTTCTGGTGTTTCTGGATGTTTGCGTGGCTGTTTATGGTTGTTTGTCGGGTATTGGTGATTCACCCTTTTAAGTGTTGGTTATTTGGGGGATCGGGTATTACTATCTCACCCTTTTAAGTGTCGGTTATTCCACACTCGGCATTTTCTGTTTTCAGCATTGTGGTTTTTCACCGTTTTCATCTTGAGATACCCGAAGTTCGAGATTTCGGTATCTCAAGATTCTCTAGTGTTTCCGTGTGTGTGTGTGTGTGTGTGTGTGTGTGTGTGTGTGTGTGTGTATGTCATTGCCTGCCGTTTTCCTAATAGCCTGCTGTCTCTAAAAAGGCAGGTAGAATGTATAAAGTTCCACAGTATTTGAAGTTTTCATACACTTTTCCCAAACCTGACCCAGCAGCTCTAGCTTTAGTTAATAATCTTTCTGCTAAATATGTTTTTAATTCCAATCCTGATCTTTCTGACAAGGATGTGAGTATTATTGGTAAGTATGGGAAAAAAGTTTATGTTTCTGCAACTTTGATTTTCAAAGCCTTACGTTGTTAGGTTCACATGTTAAAGTTTATTCTGAATAGCTGTGAAATGTATGAGGAACATTTTGACTACAGTTTCTTGTGAGGAAATACATGCTTTAAATCATTTAGTTTTTTTCCATTTTACAGGTCAGCTCATTGTTTACAGTCTGTGTATATCTCAACTGATACTTCTTCCAGGGTTGTAGTCACTGGAACTGTTTTGAAGAGGCTTGTCTGGCTGCAGTCTCAAAAACTCTCAGATGTGAAAAATTCGATTTAAAATTCTCTTCTGGATACAGATTGAGTTTTTCCTTTCTCTGCTTCAGACATTATCACAAAGTATGATTAAAGGAGTAAGACATGGAATCTCTTTTCAGCCCTCCTTTTTCCAAAATTTCTAAGGGATTCTCTAACCCTTCATCCAGTTTCAGCAAAAAACAAAATAAATAGTTTTACTAAAATGCGGGTAAACAGATGTTTAACAAGAAATCACATGGGGGTTCCAAAACGAATTCAGGAGTCCCTCAAAATAAAGGACAGTCTAGCAAGTCAGATTTTTAAGGGATCTTGTTATCCCCACCCTGGCAGTCCATTTTCCCTTCCAGATATCAGTGGGAGGAACCCCCTTTCCAGGGGGTCATTTCTCACCCACCAGACCAGACTCCTCTATTTTTCCCAGCCCTTCAACATGTTGTCTTAGGGAGTGAATGAACCATTTCCTCCTTCCCAGGTAGGGAAACATTTTTATTCAAGGATGTTTTTAGTGCCAAAGAAGGGAAATGCTTGGAGACCAAGTCTGGATCTTTCTTTCCTAAACCTTTTTGTGATCATGCCCAAGTTCAGAATGTTGTCACTTCACAACCTGTTAGCACATCTTCTGCTTTCAAGTTTCTTGATAACACTGGACTTAAAACCTGCTTATTATCACATACCTATTCATCCAGACTTCAGATATTTCTTAAGGTTTTGTGTGTCTGGATCACATTATCAGCTCTCTTCCTTACACTTTGGACTATCCACTGCACCAAGAGTATTCACAAAGTGTCTAGCTCTAGTTATAGCTCAATTCAGGCTACAAAGAATCCACATTTTTCCATATTTAGATGCATTGCTTATCTTTGTGGAGTCTTTTTTTCAAAGTATCTGGAATCTCTCAGTTGAGGAGAGATCTCTTACACACGCTGGAATTCCAAAAAACATTCAAAAGTCTTTTTTGACTACTTCACACAGGATTATGTGCCTGGAATATCAACTAGACACTTCAGTATAAGGAGCTTTTTTTCACAGGAAAAAATAAATCTATATCTAGATCAATTTCTAAGGTTTTCCACACAGACTTTGGTCACTGTGAGGGAATACCTCAGGATTGTGGGTCTCATGACATTTATGATTCTCATGATACCCCTAGTAAGACTCTACATGAGAAAGATACAGTGATATCTGAAGACTCTGATGCCAGAACCATCATCCCAGTGCTGAAGTTTGTCAGAAGAGAAATCACTTACTGGAGGAAACAAATCTCCCTAAATCAAGGTCTCTCTTCTCCCTCCCTGCTCCAAAGCAGTCAGTCAGACAGACGCTTTGGATTTTGCTTGGGGAGCAGTTTTAGGAGGGATAAAAGTGCAGGGAATGTGGGACACCAAGGTCAGACACAAGCACATAAACATCTAGGAGATGCTTGCCCTGATCAAAGCACTCAACTCTCTGTACCATCTTTGTTCCCCTGGGACCTCTTCAAATTGTTACAGACAATACCACAGTAATGTGGTACATCAATAAGCATGGGGGAACCAGGTCTTACCCTCTTTTGCAGACTAGCCATGTTAGCGTGGGATATAGCTTCATAACACAATCTTACTCTACAGGCATCCTACATTCATTCAGAGCAAAATTGTGTACAGACAAGCTGAGCAGGACCAGGCAGACCTTCACAAATGGAAAGTAGATTGGGGTCTTCTAAGATTTAATCCATCTGTGCAGAATTCCTCAAGCAGACCTATTTACCTTCTCTCTTAACAATCAGCTGGCAAGATTCTACTCCATGCAAGAAGGCCTGGAAGACAGATGACTTTTCCTATGCTTGGACAGCAATGTTCCTGTTTGCTTTTCCACTCTTTGCACTGTTATCCTGAATACTTCTGATGGTGACTCCCTTCTGGCCCAGACAACAGTGATTTGTCCTTCTTTAGGAAATTCCCAGGGTAAATTACCTCATGTTACTTTATATAATGGATTTGCTTACACAAGTTCAGAGGTGTCTCATGCACCCAACCCCAATCAACTTTAGCTAACTGCTTGGATGTTAGGATCTTTAATTCTTTTTTTTTTTTGCCTGTTTACTGAGGGATGCAGGCAGCAATAAGAAAGGGCAGCAAAAGCTACTAGAAAAAAAATATATTATTATATAAATGGAAAAGGTTTTCTGGTTAGAGCAAACAACATAATTACTTCCCATTTAGGCCTAGTGTCTCCCTGGTTTTACAGTATTTGTGTTTGTTACTATCCTGTGGTCTTTTTTACTCCTTCATCAAAGTTCATTTATAGGACATTTCAGAATGTCTGCCCCCAATCCCATGTTTCCAATGCATTTTTTTTCACAGAATGCTTTTGAAAGAAAGGGGATTGCCTAAAGAAAAAAGAAAACCCATGGCCCCTCCATGAGATCTTAATTTTCTGTTAGAGAAGTTAACAATGTGAACTACCTGAACTGATTTCTGTGGGTTTAAAAATAAGATAGTTTTTACTGATCTCTGTGACCTCTGCAAGAAGAGCATCTGAAAATGTTAAGGTTAGTCATCATCCCTATCTTTCTTTATCTTAACAGACACAGTGAGAACTAGAACTAATCCAAAGTATCTACCGCCTCATTTTCTTTCCTTTACATAAAGAATGATGAATAAATATTATTGTCATACAATGTCCACAAACAACTCTAGTACTAATTTGATCCTTTAAATCTTTGGATCAGTTTCATTCTTTCATTTCTTGTGATGAAAAAAAAAACAATGTGTGTCAAAACAAAAAACAGTGTTTTTACATCTCATATTATTATTATTATCATCACTTTTATTATTCAACATTCTCAAGGCCCATGGTCAAGGCACCTCTATCACCAGGGCCTTGGTAAAGGTATCTTTTTGGAAAGGGTGGATTCTAAAAAGAGGTCTAAAAAAAGAAGGTCATAGCTCATGGCATTATGTACACAGCACTTACGATTCAAATCTGTAATGCTATTCTGGTTCTAATTTTTGCTTTTTCAGGATCCTGGATCCTTCTTCTTTCTCTCTCCTCAACCTTCACCTGGAAAATTAATACCCCTGGCTAATCTACCATATCTGCAGAATAATATTGCATGAGTGAATAATATGATGAACATGCTACAGTTGTGTAAATAACAACAGTAGATGTTTGAGCCCTCTTCCATGCAGTGTTTTTTTTGCTTCGCTTTGCTGCTCATTTTTTTTTTACTTTTTTTTTCTACAGCATTTTCTAGGACCTTTTATTTCTCACTATTTTTTGAGCTCTTTTGGTTCTTGCAAGCTCACCTAAATTGTCAGATCTTTCTCTCTTTTCAGGCTCTGGCTGCTTATTGGCTAGTGCAAGTGGTGCCTGGGTCCTAGTGTGGGAGCTTTGGTGGCTCGAATCAGCTAGCTGGCTACAACTAAATTTAGCAGTGCAGGGTGCTCCTGTCATCTACATCTACAATGAACAACTTATTACTTATACACTATTGCTTTTAACAAAAATTAATTTGTTATATTGTTTATAATTTAGCATTTGTTGTATTTTTTGACTTGATTTATTTATTTGAAAATTATTTATTCAAACTTTGTTTGATTTAGTTTTTTTTTTCATTTTTGTTTTATTGTTGTGTTATTTATTTTTAAAAATGATTTTAGAGGGTAACATACAAACTGTCTAATGGTAGAATATACAGAATGGCAGAATATGGCTGGGTGCTGGTATGGCAAGGATAGGCAGATTAAAATTGCAGCTTGGGGAAGATATAGCTGTCAGACATAAGTGGAAGGCTTTATGATCATCTCTGGCTGATCTTGTTAAGAGATCTTCTCTAAACTCATAGCCTGGCACTAGGTATCCTGGACACTTCCCTCTGCACTTTAGCATCCGACACATCTCCGATTAAGTTGATTTTCTTCACATATCCTAAGTAAAAATTTCAGATCACAAAGGATTAAAGTCTTTTATACAGATTTTCTTTTAGTATATTCTGTGGTGTGTTCAGTTTTTTAGTGTTATGTTTGAAAAATATCTTATATACTCTTAAATTGTATATATATAATGTATTTTAATGTTATTTATTGTTATGTTTTTTTTATTCTTATGCCTGTAAAATAGGGACTTAAATTCAAGTTTTATGGCATGGTGCTAGTTACAAACTTTATGGTGAGAAATCAGTGTGTCCTAAGAGTGACCACTTTTTTTATTTGAGAAGAGTGTGTTTTCATTTGCGAAGCTGTTCATAGTTTAGTACTGAAGCTTTTTTCCAAACTGAAAGTGCAGCTGTTCAGTACACCTGTTGCTGGGGTTACAGTGTGAAAGTATTCAGTTATATGGGTGGGGCATCAGTGCTGACATCAACATATAAGTGCCAGTCAGTGCAGCTGCTGCTGTGACAGACATGAATCTAGGAGAAGTTTTTGTGGAAGTTTGGACTGGATGGTCACAGCAGAGCAGAATCAGAACAGCTGAATGACATTTTAAAGATATTTTAGATTGCATTTATTTTAAATTAATCTGCCAGTTAGGCTAAGATATTCTCCTGACATTATTTTTCATTTGCCAAATGTGATGACTGACTGCATGTATATTAAACATGCAGTATTTTTGATAGTGGCCCATTTAGAATGTGTCTGTCTTGGTGTGGCTGATACACATAGAAAGACCAATGAACATCGTTGGAATTATGTTTTTCAAAATGGGGGGGGCTATCGACAAAATACCAGATGAAGAAAAGAAACAGAGAAGAGTAAAGGAAGGAAGAGGTTAGGAAGGAAGGGGAAGGAAGAGAGTATGAAGGTGAAGAAGGAATGAAGTAGTAGATCATTTGAATACACACATGTGCACGTGCACACACCAAGGATGTATCAGTTGAGGTTGTTTGGAGGAAAGAAGGATTCCTAAGTGGTACTGTTGACAGTGTAGCTCTAGTAGGTCACTCTACAGTGCATCATAATGAGTTTTGCCTGAGATCGGTTCAGTCATTATGTAGTTAGTGAGACTAGATGTGTACTGTATGCTTGCATAATCCGTGCTCTGGTATCCAAAGCCGCTCCTTCTCCAACTGTGGGCTGTGATGAGTAAGGTTTTATATTTTGAAGGTTTGGAATATATTTCCTTCAGTAAGCTTTATACCCCATGATTTACCCCTGACTGGGTTAATACTGAGACTGTGTGTGGAGGGGGTGATCTGTTTTGTTGTTAAAATAATTACAGGAGAAACATATATTTAGATTTGTAGCACTAACTCTTGATTTGCTAGGAATACCCCATACTTTAATGTTTACAAAGCAACCTGCAGATGAGAATTCAAATAAGGAGTAACTTTTTAATTATGAACAGGGATATCTGTGGTTTACTAGTGTGTATCCTCTTCCAGAATAGTTGTAATAAAGCCAAATGCATGTTATGATCATTTTTAAGCAAAGCTTATGTTGCCTAAGAATGCTTTTTGACAGCTTACAAGACACAAAGTAATACTACATAACTCCAATCTAACTCCTACCAGTGTTATAGGCCTCATAACCTCAAAATCTTAGTTCAAGAATTCTGTACAAAGTCAAAACAATGGGGGGACAGGCACAGATTTTAAATATTACTCTTACATACTTAGAAAGTTGCTAGAATAATGGGTTTTGCATTTGTAGGCATTTTCTAAAGGATATGAAGTTTGACACTCAAATAGCTGTCATGATTTTGTGACTTCAGTCCTCAGCAATTTGCCAGAAAACCACAAATGTTATGAAGAACAGTCCAAAAATATGAGACAAAAATCTGTACATTCTACAACATTCTGAATAGCTGAAAGGCATGATGCTCAAAAAATTTTGCAGAAAACAGATGCATATGCAGACATTTGACTTAAGACTATGAGCATTTGTCTAACCCTTGCTTGAGCAGTGTGTGATGTACTTTATCGTTTGATTATGTCTAAGGATCAAGATGGCAGGCCTTGATTTGCATGGTCTGTAAGAACTGTTCAGTGCCTTCTTTAGGCTCTTTGATCTATCAATTCATTGACTTCCTCTGAAAAATTCTACTGAATGGTAAACAACTTGTACCACTACAGGAAGCTGCCTAGAAATCATTTTTGTCACATATAGATAGAAAATAGCAGGCATACATTTCAGCACACACAAATCATTTCTAGATGTTCCACTGGTGTTTTATCCAAGACTTTGGCATTTTGCTTTTTTTGTAATTGCATTGTAGTGAAAAAAGGCAGAATGCTTTCTTTACTCATACATAAAGTAATACAATGTATAACAGCAGTAAATAACCAAGGTAAGGTGACATTTACTATTTCTTACAAAAAAAATTTAGTTGTGACAATAAAAGACTTGCATATACTTGGGCAAAAAAATAAAGGTATGCTTGTCTTTGTGTTGGAGAACACGGCTGCATTAAGTTGGGTTGATTCATATTGGTGATGGGTTACCTTCAGCATCATAAAGCTGACTTAACTAAAACCTTCTTTTTTATTTTTTTTCTTTGGCCTAGTCAGCCATGATTCTCAAGAAAGGGACAGACAGATATTTTTATGATATTCCTTGTTTTAGTCCAAGTTACGTCCAGCAGATGTCCCAGCACAGCACTTTAATTCTTTTCGCCTGTGCATTGCTGAGCAACAGATTATTTTGAAAATACCTTACACGTGTCTTTACATCTTCTGCTCTTTCATTTTTCAGGCAAGAATACTTTTCCAGATTACCAATAGGCTAGAAATGTTTTATTTATGAATTTAATACTGATTTGTTTACTGTTTTTTTCTCTTCTATTATAAAGGGGTTGTATTGTCTCAAGTGTATGTTCGAGGCTTTATACTATAATGTCATACTTCTGGTGAGGTTTTGGAATACAAGTGCATATCTCTATATTTTCTGTCAATCTGATGCCTTATGATATCTTTTTCTGAGTACAGAGTTGTAGCTCCTAGCTTCTTATCAACCAGAAGAGATTAAATCCAGAAGGCATGTATAAAACTAAGTTAAAGAGTGCCTGACACAGATGTGCTTATCTTCCTGCAGGTGAACAATTTTAGTAACCTATGCTGTTTGAGATTTTCCTTCCTTTTGTTAGGTTTCATGTTGTACATGCTCAATGCAATAAAACAGGGGCTTAGGTTATTTTCCACATGTCTTTATGTGTGTTAGACGTTGATGTGCAGTGTTCTTCACTCCATACATCATATGGATTGTTAACCTTTTCTGTTGGTTCACTTGCTGATCACATCGTTTATTTACAGTAATAGAAGTCAATGTCTTATTTCTTATTCATTAATGTGTTCTCTGTCCTCCCTAAATTAAGGTTTTTTATATTGATCCCTCGGTTAACTTTGATGGCTTTTGTACTATGAAGTCTTGGGATCTGGACTTTTATCTGTAACTTTATTCTTCATTTAGTGCATCTTGTGATGAAGTTCTTATCTATAAATCTATAACAACTGGTAAAACCTATGTTCCATATAAGGTAACTACATACAAGATATACAAAATAAACTGCTGCCTATTTGTACTAGCCTCTGAAAGTCAATTCCTTCCAGAGTGAGGTGTGTGACAGACATTTCCACGATAAGCATTTCTTCAGTCATTTGATTCAGCAGATGTCTCAGAACAGTGAAATTTGGACTTAAGGTAAGGGCTTGCCTTAGTTCTTCTTACTTATGCATTGCTATCCAATGGTTTATTTTGTATATGTGATAAGCGCTGTTACGTCTTCTGTTTTCTCAGTTTTGGGCAAAATTACTTTTCCAGATTTCCAATAGGCAGGTTATATTCTTTATGTCTATTTAATATTGACACATTTGTTTATTCTTTCTTTTCTTTTCTAATATAATGTGGCTGTACAGTCTCAACTGTATTGTCTAGACTTGTAGACTATAATGTTATACTTTTGTTACTGTCTTGGAATAGGAGCATAGAAGTTTTCTGTCAGTCTAGTACCTTATTACTTAATTTTCTCTGTACAGCTTTTCATATCCTAGCTTCTCATGAACCACAAAAGGTTACAATCAAGAAAGTCTGCATACAAATAAGATGCTCAGATTGCTGGTCACAAACATGTGTCACCTTTGTCACTTGAACAGCTTTTCTAATACAGGCTTTTGAAAACTTCCATTCTTTTTATTACATTTCATGTTGCACGTGCTCAATGCAGCAAAACCATTTGTTTATTTTCCATACACATCTTTGCCCGGGTTAAGATTTAATGTGCAGTATTGCATTAACCACTGGTATGTCTTCTGTTCTTTCAGTTTTGAGCATGATTACTTTCCCAGATTTCCAATAGGCAGGTTATATTCTTTACGTTAGTCTATTTAATATTGATATATTTGTTCATGGTTTCTCTTGTCTTCTAATATAATGCAGTTCTATATTCTCGACTGTATTTTCTTGACTTATAGACTATAATGTTATACTTCTGTTACCATCTTGGAATAGGAGTGTGTAAGTTCTTTGTCAGTCTAATGCATTACCACTTGATTTTCTGTGCACTGATTTTGCTATCCTAGCTTCTCATGAACCGACAAAAGGTTACAATCAAGAAATTATGCATAAAAATAAGATGCACACACTGCTTGTCTCTGACGTATATCTCTTTTGCCACTGGAACAGCTTTTGTAATAAAGACTTTTCCAAATTTCTTTTTATTGGATTTCTCACTGCATGTGCTCAATGCAGCCAAACCAGTACTTTGTTTGCACTGTCCATACAGCATACGGGTTGTTATCTTTTCTGTTGACTCAGTAACTGATAGCATCTTTTATTTGCTTCAGTAAAATGTGATATTTTATTTCTTATTCACTGATTTGTTCCCTCTCCCATCTAAATTGAGGTTTATTATATTTATCTCTCAGTATCCTTTCATGGCTTTTGAAATAGAAAGGATTTTAGTGAAGTCTTGGGATCATACCTCTCAACCTGGAAACATCAAAAAGGCCCATGAAAAGTAGGTACAACTGGCCAAAAATCAGGACTCTGATTTACATAAAATTTGCATACACAGTTATGTAACCTCACCCACTCCTGTAGATTTGTGGGATACCATCAACATGCATTTTCTGCACAGTAAGTTATGAACCTCTAATTTCTGGCATGATTATCTGTAATATCCATTGATTTACCAGTAAACTCAAACATTTCACAAGGGGCAGGGCAAAAATAAGAGGCAAAACTAGGGGCAAAACCTGTTAGTAAGGGTTCCATATTTTGTCCAGTTATTCCCTTCACATTTTCAGACAAAGTTCCACATTCTGAAGATTGAAGACTGCGAGATATCAGTCTCTATTGTCTTCTCCCTGCTAAGGTCATATTTCACTGCTTGCAACTACTTTTATAATACTTCTCTTAAGCCTGATGGACGTCACTCATTTTGGTCTCCTTTTAATATAAAGAAGTAAATCTCCCATATCATCCAATGACATTCAGCAGCATGTATATTGTAATAATTTAGGATAACATGTGATCTGCAAACATTAAAATCATCTCTGTACTTATCTGTTTTGTATTTGCATCATCCAGTTTGCTCATTTAACATACATTTTGACTACGTCACAGTTTTAATAAACAAAAGTTGAGAAATGAGTTTAGAAACCAACTGAAATAATGTAATATATTTGTGGTATGTATTAGATTAGCTACCAGAAATAATTTATATAATGCATATGGAAAGTACTATATATTACAAATAATGCATTTGAGTTTCTTCAGCATATGGGTAGCTGTTCTGGCTAGATAATTCAGTTGCTTTATTTATGAAGGCTTCATTTTCAAGTAATTGTAAAATATAAAAACAGTAAATGAATATGTTATTTTATATTGTATGAGAACATATGCACAGTGCAGACAGTGTAGGACCATAAAAGTTGAAGCTGTGGAAAATGACCAAGTGTTATTTAGCCAGATCATCCTTGGTGAAACCTGTCGGGACTTATGATAGAAAAAAATAGCATCCCAGTTTATGGATTAAGGAAGGTGGAGTATGATCTATTATAAAGGAAGCCAAGTCACTCCATGGCCCATAATGACCTTCCCAAAAGTCACCCTCAAAGGGCACTTCCTGTCTCCAGGAGGATAAACAACTTCCAAATAGATAAAGCATGTAAGACAAAAGTTAATCAAAATAAATACAGTAACAAAATGTATCTTACATTATGAATACAATAAATATGTGCATTTTTTGGATTAAGACATAAACTTCTGGTCTGGACATACAACACTATCGGGAAATACAAATGCATTGCAACATATCTATTTTCACCATTCACTCCCCATACATAGTTTACTCTGTCCACTTAGGATTGCTAGGAAACCAGAGCCTATCCAAGTACTTTGTGAGCAGAAAGTAGGTGACAGAAAAGACAGCAGGTCCATGGCATAACATAATACATTACACTCTCCTGCTCAGCAGGCACACACCTACAGAAAATGTAGAGGCTCACCACATTCACTGCTTGTCTTGGGGATATGAAAGGAATACTGGAGCACCCTGGGGAAAAAACTCAACCAACAATGACTTGTGGTCTTCAAGATTCAGCTCAGAAGGGACCCCTACTGCGAGTCAAAATGGAGAACAAATTGTGATGCCGCAACAATAATATCTGATTAGCAGAAACAAACTAGGCACAACCCTTTATTTTTTACCTCATATAAGTGGAGATGGAGCAGACTGTGTCAGATACAAAGGTTCAATAGTGCCCATGTTATTGGAATAGCTTTACAAATAACTGCAGCGTTTTGTACGAGTCTACTATGGTTAACATGACATTTATATTAGAATAACTGAAATTCATACTGCATTTTACTTTCGGTAAAAAATATGCTACCTCAACAAATGAAAATCATAGCATGTACTTGGGCACACTATGCTTTACATTTCTGCACCTCCATCTTGCTTTCAATTCATAGCTCTCAACCTTACATCTTCAAAATGTGGAACACTACCTCTCATAATGTGGAAAAAATTAACAAAATGCAGAACACATACTAGCAGCTTACTAACTACTTCAACTAAAAAGCTCCTATGATGGCTAAAATGTGTTACTTCACACTATATCTCTCAACTGCAAAGATTTTCATAGAATATCCAGATTTTTGTCTCATATTTTTGGTCCTTTTTTTTAAATACTTTTTACTGAAAAAAGTTTTGACTCTATAAGCATAAGAAAAAAATATATATATATGATAGTAAACCAGACATTAACATACAAAAGCAACAAAGTCTAACTGTGTGAATAGTTATTTACAGTATTTAAAAATTTAACCAGAACAGCATTCCTACCCGCAGCTGGATGCCGAATATTCCCAGCAGTAGGTGGTGCTGATGTTCGTATGGTATGGCTATACTCATCAACACGATGACATCCTCGGGATGGGTTCTCCACTTTCTGCTTCTAAGTAGTGCCCTAAGGGAATTCTATCATCTAGTTGTTTTTGTTTTGTGAGTACCGATGATGTCTTTAGCAATTTTCTGTATTACATGTCAATCATGGATTCCTAGACTCCCTGAAGTTCTGGCTTAAGCAGGCTTCTAAGATAAATGTCTGGTATTGTAGATGCAAGTCAGTCAAGTGGTTTGCATGGCAGTGTGCAAAACAGAAATAGGTGAGCACAGTTCTGGTAGGTGTTTTGGGTCTGAAAGTCAATGAATACCTTCAAAGAGGGAAAATAGGCATCCCAGATTAATGCACCTGAACACCTTATAATGAAATGATTTTAGTGCCAATGCATCATTTTTCTTTTAAAGGTAAGGTGCATGCTATTACTTTCTTAGAAGCTATTGCTGCCATGTTTGTGTGCCCGTGGCAGCTTACATCTCCACCTGTCTTTACCACCAAAATGTGTGACAGATGTAAGAATGTGTGACTTGTGATCCGACTTAAAAATGGAGATGCAGACACAGGGAACTCAACTTAAATACTGTTTTTGATGTTTGTAGATTGCCAGTGTTGCACATTGTGTTCCTCCATTATGGAAAATGCCATTTACTATAATGCATAATTTTTTGTATTGTTTTTATACCTCAAATGATTTTTGGGAGACAGCATGAGTCACGTATCTCACGTGTGGCACTTAAGAGCTATATGATAGTGGTCTTAATTTGTTTATTTTCATGATTGCTAGTAATTAAGGAAAAAAACTGATTTCAAGCTGGCACTCGGGAATTCATGGCACCACATTATTTTAGCCTAAAAAATGGCAAATCTCGAGGACTTCAGTATGGTTGAGAGGTATGTTTGGGATATGGAACTTAATCTGCAACTTTGTTCTTTATTTAGTGCCTCTTGTGCTGAAGTTCGTATCTATAAATCTACAATGATGGGTAAAAAGTATGCTCTTTATCAGGTATTGATATGTAGGGCATACATAACAAACTGTTGCCTATTGTATTAACCTCCAAAAGTCAATTCCTTCCATAGAGAGATGTGAGATGGGCAGACATTTCCACGGTGTTCATTCCTTCAATCATTTGGTTCAGCAGATGTCCCAGAACAGCAAAATTCACACTTAACATAAGGGCTGTGCGTTAATTCTTCTTACCCATGCATTGTTCCGCAACGGTTTATTTTTGTATACTTTATAACTGCTGGTAGGTCTTCTGTTCTTTCATTTTTGAGCAAGATTACTTTTCATATTTCAAATAAGCTTGTTTTATTCTTTAACTTAGTCTGTTTAATAATGATATATCTGTTCACTCTTTCTTTTGTTTTCTAATATAGCCTCACACCTCTCAGGCTAAAATGTGTGTGAAATCTAGTCACACCCCATGGCTCACTAGAGCAACCAAACAGAACATGGCCACCAAAGTTAAAGCCTGGAAGCTTTGACAAAAGCACAAAAAAACCTCTGACCTTATAACCTACAAACACCTTCACAACCAAGTAAAGCACCTAGTTATTAAGGATAAAAAAGAATACTATAGAATACTATCATAGTTTACAAAACCAACACAAACAAAATCCAAAACACTTCTGGAGCTCAGTCAACAGCCTACTACACACAGGGTCTAACAATAACCCCTGTCCAAAACTAGAAAAGAAAACTGTTGAAATAGCCACACTCTTCAACACATATTTTATAAATGTGAAAAACAAAATTAGAACAGTACTAATGTGGTGTATATAGCCTTGTGCCAACAATGTACCTCATTTTATAGAGGTAAATCCAAGGACAAGTTTAAAACAAGGATTTACCAACACCAATATGATACTCACAAGCTGGATGACAAAAATGCATTAGCCAAACATATTATCAGGTTTCCCAAGCATTCTTTTAAGTATTCTTGTACAGAAAAAGTTAGTTTTGACGAGAGGGGAGGGTCACATGAAATCTTACTTGAATAATGGTTGGGAGGGTGGCCTAATGGTTAAGGTGTTTTCCTTACAAACACAAGGTGCAGGGTTCAAGTCTCACAAGAGATAATTGGCTAGGCTTAAAATGGCTCATAAGGGCAGTTAGCTTAGTACTAATCTATGAACCTATGAACATATAAATAACTGATTTGGCAGCTAAGGAGTAATGCCACTGGACCCCCTGGTTTAAATGAATTCATTGCTATAAATAGTATTTTAAAATTAAAAGCTGGATTTGTGTTTTCCTAAGGACTTGTACATATGGGGGTATTTGTAAGTAGGAATCTTGATGCTAGATTTCTTAAACAGGCAAGGTGTGTATGTGTGTAGGTGCTTATATATGTATAACTTTATATTAGATGTATGTATTGTTTTAAGGATTAATTGAGGGGTGGAATTTTTAGTCGTGATTTAATTGCTGTATTTAAGCTTAATTGTGATTTTAAACTGTGTTCTCAAGAAGTTTGACATTGTTCTTATGAAAGCGCTCAACATTTGGAATAAACTGGTACTTGGTGACGTTTTTCGATTCATTTTTTTGTTTTTCTAAGTTTTGTTTTTTTGTTCTTTATATATTTTATAAATGTCATAGCCAATCCTACCACCAACTTCCCTCAAAATCATACTAACCCATCAAACCCTCCAACTACAAATACCTCCTCTCCCCACTCACATAACTTCCCTCTAGCACCTATCCCTATTGCCACAGTAAAGAAACTACTTCTGAAATTAAAGCCATGCACTAATGCCCCTAGCAACCTGCCCCCAAAATTCCTTCAAAAAGTAGCAAATTCCATTACCTACCATGTCAGCTAACTTCTTAAAAAGTCAATTTAAGAGTCTTATGTTCCCACCATTTGGAAAAAAGCATTTATCCTCCCAATGCACAAAGGCAGAAACAACACAGACATCTCCAGTTTTTCACCCATAGCCATTGTCTCCTATCTCAAAGATCCTTGAAAATGTATTCACAGCCAATTCCTTAACTATCTACTTGACAATAACCTGCTGTCAGCAACCCAGCATGGTTTTAGACCTGATCAATGGACCACTACAGCTCTTATATCTGTCAGTCAGACTCAAGATGCTGGGAAACGTGTCTCCTCTCTATATCTCAACCTTTCCAAAGCCTTTGATACTATCTCCCACCCTCTTCTTCTTAAAAAACTATCCAACTTAGGAATCTCTCCCTCTGCCCTACACTGATTTTCTAACTACCTTTCAAACAGGCAACAATATACTACGGGGCAACATTCTTTTTCTCCTTTCCTCAACCCCAATACTGGTGTCCCCCAAAGATCCATCTTAGGGCTGCTGCTATTCAGCATTTTCATCAATGACTTCCATTCTGCTCTCACTCAAGGCACATTCATCCAATATCCAGATGATTCTACTGTAATCTGCACTGCCAATTCTCCACCCAAACTCCTGAAACTTACCCAGTCAGCTCTCGGCTCCACCAAAAAATGGATATCTAACAACAACCTTGCCTTAAACCCTAAGAAAACTAAACTTCTGCTATTTACCCCTAAGAAGACCATTACCATAAACAAAGGCTGTTTCTCTATTCTCTCCCAGGATAACACTACCATTGAGGTTGCCACACATACTAAGCTTCTAGGTGTCACCATAGATGAACACCTAACTTTCGAAATGCATATTCACAACAACATTAAAAAAGCACACCAGAAACTGGGCATACTATACCGACACAAATCTCTCCTCAATTACTCCTCAAAACTAACCCTCACCTCCTCCTTCCTGCTCCCCTCACTTCTTTATGGTGCTCCTCTCTTTGCCAACATACAGGCCAGTCTTAAATCCAAACTAGACTCATGCTATAACAAAATTGCAAACTTCGTCACTAATGGACACTTATCTCGCCACTGCGCCTCTCTTCAATTACTAAACTGGATAGAACGTCCTCATCATCTTACATATATACAACTAACAACTGCCCACAAACTAATATTCCACCTTCCAGCTGCCCTGCCCTTTCTTCTCTATTTACACTACACCACCCTAATAGACCTCTCCACTCTGGAAATCAAGTGCTCTTGCAAGTAGAAAAACCTAACCTCTCTGCTGGTCAAACTGCTAGACTATGGAACTCACTCCCACCTTCGCTTAGATCCACTAGCAATGCATCTTCCTTCAAAACATTTTTGAGACATCTTTCCTCCCAGTGGCTATGCTCATGTGCTAGTTCCTCACAACTTATAATCTGACTCTGTCTCTGTTCTGCTACTACTCCCATCTTTCCTACCTCCATCCTATATTACCTTCTAAACCTTCACCTTTATCCTAGATGACAACCTATTTCTGTACCTGTGTATACATCTACTGTCAGTAGATAGATTCATGTACAGCTGCATTGCTTTCTTTTTTTGTCAAAAAACTTTGTTTATTGTTTAAACATTGTTGCATTTGGCAATTGAGTTTTTTTCAAAATGCATGTATTGTATAAATCATTGTGGAGCTTTTCTCCCCAGGCCTCCACTTTAAATGGGTACTTTTTGGCCCAGTGGACCTTCCTGGTAAACAAATGCAAATAAATAAATTTAATGCAGTTGTACAGTCTTAATTGCATCTTCTATGCTTGCAGACTATAATGCCATACTTTTCTTACTGTCTTGGAATAGGAGGATATACTTTTTCTGTTAGTCTAGTACATTATGACTTCATTTTCTTTGTTCAGATTTTCATATCCTAGCTTCTCATGAACCAGAACAGGTTACAGTCGAGAAAGTATTCATAAAAATTAGATGCACAGAGTGCTTGCCACAGAAATACATCTCTTTCAACACTTGAACAGCTTATGTAATACAGGCTTTTTGAAACTTCCATTCCTTTTATTAGATTTCATTCTGCACGTGCTCAGTGCAGCAAAACTGGTAACTCATTTTCCATACACGTCTTCATCCGTGTTAAGTACTATTGTGCAGTGCCACATTATCCATGCATCATATAGGCTGTTAACTTTTCTGTTGGTTCAGTTACTGATTGCATCTGGTATTTAAAATAATAGAAAGACATGTTTTCTTTCTACTTCACCAGTGTGTTCTCTTTCAGTTTAAATAAAGGCTTCTTGTAATGCTCTCTTGGTATATTTTAATGGCTTTTATAGTAGAAAGGATTTCAATTATGTCTTGAAATCTGGACCTGCATCTGTAACTTTCTCATTCTTTCTGTGCTCCAGTGATGACTTTACTATAAATCTATAATGACGGGTTAAAAGTCTGTTCCACATGAGGTAGGTATGACCAAGGTATACATAATAAACTGTTGCACATTGTACTAGCCTCTGACAGCCATTTCCTTCCATACTGAGCTGTGAGATCCACAGATGTTTCCACGATATTCATTCTTTCAGGCAGGTTTCATTCATCACGTTTCCCAGAACAGTGAAATTCAGACTTCAGGTAAGGGCTGTGATTTAATTCTTCTCACCTATGCTTTGCCCAGCAATAGTTTACTTTGTATATGTTGTACGCATTGTTAGGTCTTCTATTATTTCTCTTTTTGGACAAGATTACTTTTCCAGAATTCCAATACTCTGGTAATATTCTTTTCATTAATACTTTTACTATTACCTCATTTGTTCCCTCTTTGTTTTCACCTCTAATATAATGGGCTTGTTCTGACTCAAGGGTACGTTCTAGGCTTGTCATGGGTGCCGGAACCAAAAAGCCAGGGGAGGGGGAGGCCCCTCCACACTTTTACAGCTGCAAGACCTGTCGGGAAAAATTAATGAAGTGGAGTTTTTATGCTAACATGGATTCGAGCACAGAAGTTAAAACTAAATAAACTAGCTGTTCTTGTTCTCTTATTGCTCTGTGTTACAAGAGTTATGCTGCCGCTGTTCTGTTGGTGCTGCCAGAGCCAGAGTCATGCCAGTAAGGAGAGTTTTGTTCTTTTATTTGCAGAAGTTATGTTGCTCCCTTTGTGTGTGTGTGTGTGTGTGTGTGTGTGTGTGTGTGTGTGTGTGTGTGTGTGTGTGTGTGTGTGTGTATGTGTGTGTGTGTGTGTGTGTGTGTGTGTGTGTGTGTGTGTGTGTGTGTGTGTGTGTGTGTGTGTGTGTGTGTATAAAATGCCCCCGTTAGGTATACCTGGTGGTTAGTGTTACTCAGGCTCAAACAAGAGCCTGAATTCTCGACCCATACCACCACTTGTGATTCAGGGAGTTGAGTCCATAGCTCTCCACTGTCCAGATTTTCACAGAATATTTGGCTCATACTTTTGGTCTGCTCCTCTTAAAATTTGTGGTTTTCTGGCAAATCAGTGAGAACTGAATTCACTAAAGAATGATAGCCCTTTAAGTTTCAGTCTTCCTATCTTTCAGGAAACCCATGGTAACACATAACACTTTATTTTAGCAACTTTCTAAGATTATACACGTAATATTTAAAATGTGTCCATGGTTTTGGGCCTTTGCCCCCCCCCCCAATAAGTTTTCGCTTTTTCCAGATTTCTTGTGGTGCCAAGTTGACAGATTTAGTTGAGTGTCAAGTGGATTTTACAAGGAGCTGAGAGCTTTAGGGGAAGAGAGGTTTAGTGCTGCTTATGCTAAATGGCTTGCAGTGTTAGTAGCACAACAGGTAGTATACTTGTTTTTGATGCAGAAGGCTGTGGGTTCTACTCCCACAGTATGCAGGTGGATCGCTGATACTGTACTGTGTTGTACATTAAAGGGAATGGATGCTGTAGTCCTATGAATGTCCTCCTTTGGAGGAATTACCTAGTAACTATGTTTCTGTTATCAGTTTGCCATCCATTCCCCATTGTAAAATTACTAGCTTATCATTTTTTAATGTAGCATAGGCAATTTATTCTTCAAGGGCAACAGGCACTTTATTTGTAGATGAGAAAATGAAATATGAAATATGAAATTCTTTGCTAGCAGCAACCTCTTCATTAGTTACAGATCCCTTTAATGTGGAATGATTTAGATGACTTACTTCTGCAGAGATTTTGCATATTTACTGATATTGGTGGATTGTAATGACAGAAGTTTGAGTGGCCTTTTATGGTTGAAATTTTCTGAAATGGGTAGTTTTGTCATTATTGGTTCATACATTTTGTTTCATTGCTTACTAGAAGACTGTTCCAAACTACAAATTTAAAACACATTCTAAAAAGTGGTGCTGTATCATACAAGGAATATAATTTAATACAATCAGGTTAATACAATCAGGAAGGTGAATCAAAGAAAGCATACATGTACGCTTGGTCACAGGATGCAGGAGATTAAAACAGAGGAAGTGACCAGTCACCAATGGTGTCCCCCAGGGTTTGGTGCTGAGACTTTTTTCTGTTTGGCATATACATCTCAAAAGTAAAAGGAAATACCAAAGGGCTTTGGCCAACTACGTTTGAAATGACTGCAAGCTAGGAACAGTTATTGAGTCCCCAAATGACTTAAACATCATGCAGGAAGGTTTGTCCCAAACAATAACTGGTGCCAGAATCACGAATTGAAACTAAACTCCAAGAAATACATTATATCCTTTGGGAAGTCATCTACTTCAGGGAACTGCCAAACTGACAATGCCCCCTGAGAACTGACTCAGTTGTTTGGCATTTGGGAACTTGTGTGTACAGTGACCTAACTTGTGACCAATATGTACACAGAGTCATAAGAAAGTATTTGTATATTGCACAACTTTTAAACAACTTGATTGTGACTAGATCTAGAGTTGTTATTGTCTCCTTTTACAAAGTCCTCATAGGTCAATCATTTTGTATAATGCCCACTTTGGCATGTATCTGTCCAGACACATGCAACATTTGGAATACTCACAGAGATACATTACTAAAAGGATACAAGTCCTAAATAATAGGTCTTGTATGGACCACCTCAAAGATTTATCACTATACTCAGTATCCTACAAAGTGCTTAGAGGTGACATGTCTGACATACAAGGCATCCTCCAACCTAATACAGATGGACCTACTGAACATCAGCAAGTCAAATGGCATCAGAAATTCTCAGTCCAGGTATCTAAACTAAATGTTGTGGAGAGATGGATATATATCACAGAGGCTACCACTGTTGCAGAACAGACTATACATTCAAGTAAAACAAAGCTAATCACTGTCCATATTCAAATGCAACTTGTATCTAAGGATGGGTAATAGAAAATGTACTCCAGGATTGCCCCTCATGCCACTTATGGATAGAGGCAGTTCCTAAATGCTGCATCCCTTACATGGATCCCCTCAAATTATTTATAGTATGATCACATTTATTCTCACTAGGGCTAATATACAATTAACATCCATGGGATAGGTAAGACCAATTAGGAAATGTTAATTCAAGCACCAAAAGGGAAATTGGCCAAGCTTAAAATGAACTCCAAGTGAACCTATGTTGTGGTAGTAAATAGTTTTTAAAAATTGCCCTTTTTAGATCACTAAGTGCCCCTCTCACCCTCCGCCCCCCAATCTGCAAAAGATTCTGGCACCTCTGAAGCTTGTAAACTATAATAAAACAAAGCTAATGGTGATGTGAAGCACGACTCCAAGCACCATACAATATATTGTAAAATGTTTAATTTCAGGTTAGAGCTTTCACCACAAGATGTGGCTTCTTCAGACCATTAACATAAACTAATGCAAACAGAACAATTCAATTTAATACTTTAAACGATGAAGCATTTTTGTAAGCATTAAATTGAATTGTTCTGTTTGCATTAGTTTATGTTAATGGTCTGAAGAAGTCACATCTCGTGGTGAAAGCGCTAACCTGAAATTAAACGTTTTACAATATATTGCATGGTGCTTGGAATCGTGCTTCGCATCACCATTAGTTTTGTTTGTATTGCCGTTTGCTGGTTACAACTTTGTTGGTTTGCCTGCTGGTTATGTCTTTACTATTTTTTCTTGTAAACTATAATGCTGTACTTTTGTTGAGGTTTTGAAATACGAGGCAATATCTGTAAGTTATTTGTCAATTGAATTCCTTACTACCTCTTTATCTGTGTACAGATGTCTAGATTCTAGATTGTCATGCATGAGAAAAGGTTAAAAACAAGAAAATATACATACAAATATGTTGCACAGAGAGCTTGACACAGATGTGCATACCTCTGCAGGTGAACAGTTTTAGTAAGCTACACTCTTCAAGATTCTCCTTTCTTCTGTTAGGTTTCAAACTGCACATGCTCAATGCAGCAAAACGGGAACTTTTTTTTTTTGTATATATTTCTTCATGTGTGTTAGGCACTGATGTGCAGTGTTGCATTGTCCATGCATCATATGGGTTGTTACATTTTCTGTTGACTCAATTGCTGATATCATCTTTTATTTACTTTAATAGCAGGTGGTGTTTTATTTCTTATTCACTGATTTGTTCTCTCTCCCATCTAAATTGAGGTTTCTTATATTCATCTTGCAGAATCCTTTCATGGCTTCTGTAGTAGGAAGGTTTTCACTGAACCCTTGGGATCCGGACCTTTATATGTAACTTTCTTCTTCATTTAGTGCCTCTTGTGATGAAGTACCTATCTATAAATCTATAACAACAGGTAAAAAGCATATGTTCCCCATCATGCAGGTATGGGCAAGCTATAGATAATAAACTGTTACCCATTCTGTTAACCTCTAAATGTCAATTCCTTCCACAGAGAGATGTGACATGGACAGCTGTTTCCACCATGCTCACTCCTTCAGTCATTTGACTCAGCCGATGTCCCAGAACATCAAAATTCACACTTAAGGTAAGGACTGCGCTTTAATTTTTCTTACCTATGCATTACTTCACAACAGTTTATTCTGTATACTTTATAATTAATAACTAATAATAATTTATAAAAAGTGAAGCAAATTGAAGGTCATACTGCTCAATGCTAGGAGTCTTAATCTGAAAATGCACTCACTGGAGGCTCTCCTCACACTGGAAGATGATGATGTCTGTGCAGTCACAGAAACATGGTTCAGGGCTGTGGAGAGCACCCCTGCCTTACCAAAATATACCTCATTCCACACTTTCTGACTCCAAAATGAGGTCAGAAAGACTAAGGGTGGTGGAGTCTCTGTCATCGTTAAAGACAGGCACACCTCCAGACTGGTTTACCAGCGTGACGCACTGGAATTACTCCTGGTGCAACTGACAGTTGGTACGAGACCCATCCAAGTTATAGCCAGCTATAGACCCCCTTCTATGTTTCAGGACACCCACTCCTCCTACCTGGACCTACTTGACTCCATCAAGTTACCTCCTAACACCCTGATCCTTGGTGACTTCAACTACCCCCCCCCCCATAGACTGGGTGAACTATTCCTGCACTAATGCACTCACTCAATGATTTCTTCATTTCATCAACTCTAATGTACTAGACCAGATAGTCTCATCCCTCAAAAGGAGAGATAACATACTGGACTTGATTCTCGCCAATATGGGTGACCGCTGCACCACTCCCATAGTATGATCTTCCCAGGTGAGATCAGATCATCAGTCTGTCTCATTCGAAGTTTCTATTCCACCCAACCCCTCCCCAGCCATAACCAGGCTAAAAAAACTTCTCAAAAGCTGACCACACCCTCCTAAGGGTGGGTATCAACAGCTTCACACCACCACCTCTCTCAGAGGATGCAGACAACTATGCTAAACAGTATGCCAGTGCAGTATACAAGCACCTGTACAACTGCATAGACTCAGCCATACCCAACAGAACTAAAACCCACTCCTCAAGGAAACACAAATCTGTCTAGTGGGCAATCTCTAGCAACAGGCTTTACAAAAAAAGGAAGAAACTGTTGTCCAAGAGTAAAAAGAAACAAATTCCAAATCAGGAAATCTCCCCCCTCTGTCTCAACAAGCAAATTAGATCACTAGTGAAAAAATCCAAAGCCAATTATGAGTTGAAACTAGCCTCTGAAACAAAGGGAAACCACAAGTCCTTCTTCAGTTACATTAGGAACCTCCATGGCAAAGCCCAAGTTTGTTCCGAATTAGTACTTAATGGTACCATTTACACTGATCCTGCCAACTTAGCCAACCTGCTAGCTGATAGATTCAATGCAAACGTCACCCCCTTATCGTCCCCCCAAAGGCCCAGTCGACATCCCCAATATTTGTCCCACATCTCACATCTCGATAGGTCATGTGTTAAAGACCCTATCCAAGCCAAAGAACACAGCTTCCATGGGACCTGATAGTATCCCAGGGTATATTCTGCACCATCTTCAGCAAGAACTGTCTTCGCCACTGAGCACCCTATTCAGCCACAGCCTAATTACAGGCTTCATTCCAGCAGGGGGAGAACCGCCATTGTCATCCCCTTACACAAAGGTGGTGTCACTACTGATGCAATCCAAGAAAGAACTCCCATGACAGGCAGATGCACGGCCAAAATAGATAGCTCAAAGTCAAAAAGGCAGCCAGCACCCAGAATGAATGTATCCAATAACCATTTATTCATATGTTCTGACCCAAACAAACAGACCGGTTTCGGCACAAAGCCTTCTTCAGTGATAGCATAACACTCCATCAACTGACTTAATATAGCCATAAGATAATTGGCTAATAAGTAAATAAGTGAGGACAATTACACATTTAACAATATCATACCAAAAAATAAAAAGGAACATAAAATCAAAAGATTTTTATGTAAATATACTGAAAACAGAGAAATTAATCATATTTAGATATCTTGATATTTACACTGTAAAAACAAGCTAGCCCAATTAAACAACATGTAAGTATATATCATCTTATAAATGATCATTAAGACCCGGGTTAAATAACCCCCCAGTCTAATAATCCAAGCCTTTTCTTTGCTGTTAAGCATATCGTGCCATCCAAATTTATTATTATTGTCACCTCTGATGGCATCAATGATTTGAAACTGAAACTTTGCACTGGTATGAGACAATACATGTTTATATAAAGCACTGAACAGATGTTTGTTCCTAATGTCACTAAGATGTTCTGACATCCTGATTCTCAATGGTCTTGAAGTCTGCCCAATATAAAAGGCAGAACAGGAACAGGTTGCAAGATATATGACCCAATTGGTTTCACAATTGCCAAAACACCTAATCTCAAAAACATTTGTTGTATTCCTGCTAGAAAATTCTTTAGATTTCCTCACATATACACAAAATGAACAATGACCACAAGGGAAAGGAGCCCCTTAGTTGGTCACCAGAAAGTGTGAGTTGTATACTACCAGTATTCATTTGTCTTCCCTTTTTATGTAGGTTCAGATATGATCCCAAAGTACGACCTCTCCTATATGAAAACTGGCACTCTGAGGCAAGAATATTAGCTAAAGCTGGATTAGCTAGTAGGATATTCTAATTACTATTAATCACATTTCTAATAACATTAATATTCCTACCAAATGTGGTCACAAATCTAATGGGGACCACCCCTGTATTGTTTTTTTCTTTATAACTAAGCAACTCATTTCTGTTAAATTGTTCCGCCCAATTATATGCTGACATGATATGACCCGATTTATAACCTCTGGTCTTAAATCTGTTCTTTAAGTCATGCTGATAGTATTCGTAACTTGCCTGATTGGAACATATCCTTTTGATTCTCAAAAATTGAGACTTGGGAATATTTCTTATAATATGTTTTGGGTGTAGACTATTGGCATCCAACAAGGTATTATATTGTGGGTATTTTCTGTAAATTTTTGTATCAAGTGTATTATCACTATTTCTAGTGATAAAGACATCCAAGTATTGAATTTCACTATATTGCACATTGAGAGTAAATTCAATACCCCACTTGTTGTCATTTAGGTATTGAACGAACTCCAATAGATATTCCTGATCAGACCTCCAAACGAGCCAGCAGTCGTCAAGGTACAAAGTCCATTAGGAACAAACATCTATCTAGTGCTTTATATAAACATGTATTGTCTCATACCAGTGCAAAGTTTCAGTTTCAAATCATTGATGCTATCAGTGGTGACAATATTAATAAATTTGGATGGCACGATATGCTTAACAGCAAAGAAAAGGCTTGGATTATTAGACTGGGGGGTTATTTAACCCGGGTCTTAATGATCATTTATAAGATGATATATACTTACATGTTGTTTAATCGGGCTAGCTTGTTTTTACAGTGTAAATATCAAGATATCTAGATATGATTAATTTTTCTGTTTTCAATATATTTACATAAAAATATTTTGACTTTTATGTTCATTTTTATTTTTTGGTATGATATCTTTAAATGTGTAATTGTCCACACATATTTACTTATTAGCCAATTATCTTATGGCTATATTAAGTCAGTTGATGGAGTGTTATGCTATCACTGAAGAAGGCTTTGTGCTGAAACCGGTCTATTTGTTTGGGTCAGAACATATGAATAAATGGTTATTGGATACATTCATTCTGGGTGCTGGCTGCCTTTTTGACTTTGGTGCCACTACTGACCCAGGAAACTATCACTCTATTAGCTTAACAAGTCTGATCAGTAAAGCCATGGAGCATATTATTATGGATCTCATAAACAAGGACATAAGCAAACTCCAAACACTCGCCCCCACCCATTTCGGATTCATCAGGGGAAGATCTTTCCTACTGAACCTAGTTGACTTCTTTGAGACTGTCACCAAGGCCCTGGATAAGGGAAAGTCAGTACATACATCTTACCTTGACATGGCCAAGGCCTTTGACATAATTCCCCCTCGGGCATCATAGAAAAGCTAATACAACTTGGTGTTAATCCCTATCTCATCAGATGGGTTGCCAACTGGCTCATATATACGACCCACAAGGTCAAAATAGCTGCCACCACCTCCAGTAGCAGACCTGTCACTAGTGGTGTTCCCCAGGGATCTGTCCTGGGACCCCTAATATTTGGCATCTACTTCTCAGAGGTCCAGGCAAAGACCAATGGCTTGTGGCTGACCAAGTTTGTGGATGACTGTAAGTTGGGTGTTGTCATTGACTCCCCAGATAACATTAACATACTGCAAGAGGGTCTCACAGCTACGAATAGCTGATGTCAAAGTCATGGCCTTAAGTTAAACACAAAAAAATGGATTACACCATTCATCAAAAACATGGCCCCTACTGATAAACACATTACCACATCAATGGCAACCCCCTAAGCACACAACCCATGGTGAGAGACCAGAGTCCTCAGGTTGACAACAATCACATTCAACCATCATGTGGCGGCAGTGGTCATAAAAGCCTTTTACTTGGTTCCTGGGTACTCAGTTTGACAGCAATCTCACATTTGACCATCATGTGGTGGCAGTGATCAGAAAAGCCTTTTACTTGGGTCATCTCATAAGTAAAGGGGTTGCATCCAGAAAAAAGGAGGTTATTACCTCTCTGTACTCCTCCCTCATTAGACCTATAATTGAGTATAACACCCCATTTGGTATGTAACTCTCCAAACACCTGCACCAACTGGAAAGGCAACAGAAATACCTTACAAAAAAATCCATGGCCTTCAACACCTGTCCTATGCAGACTGAGATCACTCTCACTTTACTCATACAGATTGTTCAGAGGTGATCTGTCTCTCGCCTACAAGGCAATATTGGACCCTGCCCTACTAGAGATGCTCCATATCCATAAGTCTAACTCCTTATGCATTATCCGCTCGATAGGCCTAAATCTAAAATGCGACATCAACAAAACCTGCTGGAGACACAGCTTTGTCTCCCAGAGGCTGCCCTGTCTCTGGAATAGACCTCCCATACATGTCAAACGGAGTACCTCGCTGACCCTCTTCAAGCGCAACCTTGATGAGTGGATGGGAAACCACTAATTTGTCCCAGGGGTTCCACCTTTCCCCCTCATTGACAGGGGTGGCAGGTGCTGACTGAAGTTTCTTTTTTGGGATAAACTCTTGCTAGGCTTGTAAGGGCCCGATGGCCATTAGCCTAGTAACCTGCTATGATCCTATGATAATAATTGGCAGGCCTTCTGTTCTTTCAATTTTGAGCATGATTACGTTTCCAGATTTCCAATGGGCTGGTTATATTCTTTACGATAGTCTTTTTAATAGTGATACATTGTTTCACTCTTTCTTTTCTTTTCTAATGTAATGTGGTTTTACATTGTCAACTGTATCTTCTTGACTTGTAGGCTATAATATCATACTTTTGTTACTGTTATGTAATAGGAGCGTAGACGGTTTCTGTCGGTCTAATACATTATCACTTGATTTTCTTTGTACAGATTTTCATATCCTAGCTTCTCAGGAACCACAAAAGGTTACAATCAGGAAAGTCTGCATAAAAACAAGATTCTCAGATTGTTGGTCACAGACGTGTTACTTTTGTCACTTGAACAGCTTTTGTAATACAGGCTTTTTGAAACTTCCATTCCTTTTAGTACATTTCATACTGCACGTGCTCGATGAGCAAAACCAGTGGTTAGTTTATTTTCCATACACGTCTTCTTCCTATGACTTAGTTTATTTTCAGTACGTCTTCCTCTGTGACATCTTCCTCTGTGACTTAATTTTCTGTACATGTCTTCCTCCATGACTTAGTTTATTTTCTGTACGTCTTTCTCTAAGACTTAGTTTATTTTCTGTATGTCTTCCTCTGTGACTTAGTTTATTTCTGTATGTCTTTCTCTGTGACTTAGTTTATTTCTGTATGTCTTCCTCTGTGACTTAGTTTATTTCTGTATGTCTTTCTCTGTGACTTAGTTTATTTTCTGTACGTCTTCCTCTATGACTTAGTTTATTTCTGTATGTCTTCCTCTGTGACTTCGTTTATTTTCTGTATGTCTTCCTCTGTGACTTCGTTTATTTTCTGTATGTCTTCCTCTGTGACTTAGTTTATTTTCTGTACGTCTTATTCTATGACTTAGTTTATTTCTGTACGTCTTCCTTGATGTTAAGCACTGATGTGCAGTGTCTCATTATCCATGCATCATATGGGTTGTTACCTTTCTTGCTGGTTCAGTTACTGATCACATCTGGTATTTAAAATAATAGAAAACAATGTTTTGTTTCTTATTTACTGGTGTGTTCCCTTTCCCTTTTAAATAAATATCGATCTCTCGGTATACTATAACAGCTTTTATGGTAGAAAGGATTTCAGTTACGTCTTGAGATCTGGACCTGTATCTGTAGCTTTCTTCTTCATTCTGTGCTTCCAGTGATGGGTTTCCTAACGATAAATCTATAATGACGGGTTAAAAGTCTGATTCATATGAGGTAGGAATGACCAAGGTATACATAATAAACTTTTTTCTGTTTTACTAACCTTTGACAGCTAATACAAGTATCAATTAATCACACTATGCTCTTATTAGGAGTAATCTAATTATCCAGCTTAATATCCAATCTAAATGTACAATCACATAATCCTCTATGTTGTAATTTAATAATGTGCAATAATTTTCACCTACTCACTCAATTCCATACTGTAACTCAAATCATATCTATGTAGCTTATGATAATATATGGATCTCTATGTGTTGTGCACTGCATTTATTGTATTGTATATTGTATATTGAAGATGGTATACTGTATATTTGATTGCAGAGCTTCTCTCCCCAGGCCCCCACTGAAAATGGGCTCACTAAG
This sequence comes from Protopterus annectens, assembly GCF_019279795.1. Classification (NCBI taxonomy): domain Eukaryota; kingdom Metazoa; phylum Chordata; order Ceratodontiformes; family Protopteridae; genus Protopterus; species Protopterus annectens. The sequence goes on along the minus strand of NC_056748.1, from coordinate 54,373,927 downwards.
GCCCAGTGGACCTTCCTGATAAACAAATGCAAATAAATAAATAAATAAATCCTTCCATACTGAGCTGTGAGATCTACAGATGTTTCCATGAAATTCGTTCCTTTGACAAGTTTCATTCATCAGGTGTCCCAGAACAGTGGAATTCAGACTTCATATAAGGGCTGTGCTTTAAGTCTTCTTGCATATGCCTTGCCAACCAACAGTTTATTTTGTATATGTTGTAAGTGTTGTTTGGTATTCTGTTCGTACACTGCTTGGACAAGATTACTTTTCTAGAATTCTAATAGTCTGGTGGTATCCTTTTCATTAATCTTTTTACTACTACCTTGTTTGTTTACTTTTTGTTGTCGCTTCTAATATAATGGGGTTGTTCTGATTCAGCTGTATGTTCTAGGCTTGTAAACTATAGTATCATACTTTTGTTGAGCTACTGGAACACTAGGCAATATTTGTAAGTTTCTGGTCACTCTAATGCCTTACTACTTCTTTATCTGTGTACAGATGTGTACATTATAGGTTCTCATGCACCAGAAGAGCATGCAGTCAAATAAGTGTGGATAAAAATATGTTGCACAGAGTCCTTGACATAGACATGCTTATCTCCCAGCAGGTCAACAGTTTTATTAACCTACGTTCTTCAAGGTTTTCCATCCTTCTGTTAGTTTTCATACTGCATGTGCTCAGTGCAGGAAAACAGGAACTTAGCTTGTTTTGCCTACATGTCTTCATCTGTGTTAGGCACTGATGTGCAGTGTTGCATTGTCCATACACCATGTGGGTTGTTACCTTTTCTGTTGACTCAGTTGCTGATATCATCTTTTATTTACTTTAATAGCAGGCATTGTTTTATTTCTTATTCACTGATTTGTTCTGTCTCCGATCTAAATTGAGGTTTCTCATATTCATTTCTCATTATCCTTTCATGGTTTTTGTAGTAGGCAGGCTCTCACTGAAGTCTTGGGATCTGGACCTTTATGTGTAACTTTGTTCTTCATTAAGTGCCTCTTATGATGAAGGTCCTACCTATAAATCTATAACAACAAGTAAAAAGTATGCTCCTTATCAGGTATGTGCAACCTATACATAGTAAACTATTGCCCATTGTATTAATCTCTAAAAGTCAATTACATCCATAGAGAGATGTGAGATGGGCAGACGTTTCCACGATGTTCATTCCTTCAGTCGCTTGATTCAGCAGATGTCACAGAACAGCAAAATTCACATTTAAGGTAAGGGCTGCCCTTTAATTTTTCTTACCTATGCATTGCTTCACAACAGTTTATTTTGTATACTTCATAACAGCTGGTAGGTCTTCTGTTTTTTCAGTTTTGAGCAACGTTAATTTCTAGAGTTCCAATAAGGTGGTTATATTCTTTACATTAGTCTAATACTGATATATTTGTTTCAGTCTTTAGTTTATTTTCCATACAAGTCCTCGTCTCTGTTAAGCATTGATGTGTGATGTCGCATTATCCATGCATTGTACGGGTTGTTACCTTTTTTGTTAGTTCACTTACTTATTGCATCTGATATTTCAAATAATAGAAATCAGTGTTTTGTTTCTTAGTCACTGGGGGTTCCCTTTCCTTTTTAAATAAATGTTTCTCATATTAATCTCTCGGTTTATTGTAACAACCTTTATGGTAGAAAGGATTTCAGTTACGTCTTGAGATCTGGACCTGTATCTGTAGCTTTCTTCTTCATTCTGTGCTTCCAGTGATGAGATTCCTGTCGATAAATCTATAATGACGGGTTAAAATTCTGCTTCATATGAAGCAGGTATGACCAAGGTATGCAAAATAAACTGTTTCCCATTGTACTAACCTGTGACAGTCAATTCCTTCCATAGTGAGCTGTGAGATTGACAGATGTTTCCACGATATTCATTCATTCAGACAAGTTTCATTCTTCAGGTGTCCCAGAACATTGAAATATCGACTTCAGGTAAGGGCTATGCTTTAATTCGTCTGATCTATGCTTTGCCCAGCATCAGTGCACTCTGTATATGTTAGAAGCACTGCTAGGTCTTCTATTATTTCACTTTTCGGGCAAGATTACTTTTCAAGAATTCCAATAATTCTTTTCCTTAATGTTTTTACTGTTAATTTGTTTCTCCACTCTTTGTCTTCTCTTGCAATATAATGGCATTGCTCTAACTCAACGGAATGTTCTAGGCTTGTAAATTATAATGTCATACTTTGTTGAGGTTTTGGAATACAAGGCTATATTTGTAAAGTATTGTTCAATCGAATGCCTTACTTCTTCTTCATCTGTGTACATATATGTAGATTCTAGGTTGTCATGCACCAGAAGAAGTTAAAAATCAAAAAGTGTACATAAAAATATGTTGCACAGAGTGCTTGAGACAGACATGCATATCTCCCTGCAGGTGAACAGTTTTAGTAACCTACACTCTTTAAGGTTTTCCTTTCTTCTGTTGGGTTTCATACTTTATAACCATGGCAGCCCTTCCGTTCTTTCAGTTTTGAGCATGATTACTTTTCCAGATTTCCAATAGGCAGGTTATATTCTTTATGTTAGTCTATTTAATATTGATATGTTTGTTCATGGTTTCCTTTCTTTTCTAATATAATGGTGATTCTGTATTCTCAACCGTATCTTCTAGACTTGTAGACTATAATGTTACACTTTTATTACCATCTTGGAATAGGAGCATAGAAGTTCTCTGTCAGTCTAGTACATTATGACTTCATTTTCTTTGTTCAGATTTTCATATCCTAGCAGACAAGGTTACAATCAGGAAAGTCTGCATAAAAATAAAATGCTCAGATTGCTGGTCACAGATTTGTGTCACTTTTGTCACTTGAACAGCTTTTGTAATATAGGCTTTTTGAAACTTCATTTTATTAGATTTCATGCTGCAAATGCTCAATGCACCAAATCAGGTATTAGTTTATTTTTCATCTGTGTTAAGCATCGACAATTTGAATTGTCCCAATTACATTAGAAACATAGAGTCCATGCTCTCTACCTTACAAACCAGTATATCTGGCACCGAGAAGGTTGTCAGCACAATCACTACACCTCAAACACCACCCACACCTAAACAATATGCACCCACATATGTGGAGGTCCGCAACAAAAACATACCCAAACAAAGGAGACTTCCGAGGCAAAAACCTCCAAGGCAAAAACACGCACAATAAGCACAGCCCTCCACACCACATACCATGCATAGTTCACACACCAGTGTCTCACAACCACTAAGGCTTAACCATAAACCCAGCATATTAGTCATAGGAGACTCCATTGTGAGACATACAGATGTGCCTCTCACCAGGCTGGATAAGGAGAAAGTCACGGTTAGTTGTCTGTCAGGGGCCAGAATCTGCCATATCACACACGCACACAAGTCTCTCAACAAAAGAGGCTGTTATGACTCTGTCATAGTGCAAGTTGGAGTGAATGACCTGAGACATACCTCCCTGGACTATATGAAGAGAGACATGATTGAGCTCACTGAATATGTGTCCCAGGCAGGTATGTCCCTAGCCTTAAGCAGCATTCTACCGTCACCCAGAATAATGCCTCAATACAAACAGAAAATGATTTACTTTAACAGTTGGCTTAGTTTCTGGTGTCATTTCAGGGGGATCCAATATCTGACAGCCTGGGAAGATATGATTGACAGACCATGATGCTTTGCCAGAGATGGCCTGCATCTGTCTCACTTGGGCTTCAGGCTTCTGGCAAAGGCACTTGCCTCCCCCATAGTGCCTTTTTTAGAAAAAGTGATGAGGTTAAAACTATCAACATAAAAATTTCAACAAAACCCAAATTAAAGGTCATGCTGCTAAATGCTAGGAGTCTAAAGATGAAACTGCACTCATTGCAGGCATTCTTAACCCTGGAAAAGGCTGATATCTGTGCAGTAACAGAAATCTGGTTCAAAGCTGCGGACAGCACTCCAGCCGTACCTGGTTACTCATCATATCATGCATTCAGACCCCAAACTATGGGTAGTAAAGCCAAAGGAGCTGTAGTTTCAATATATATATTAAAAACATACACGCCTCCAGGCTGGTCAAACAGTATGAAACACAGGAGACACTCCAGGTGCAATTAACCATTGACAAGACCCCTATACAAATCATAGCTAGCTACCAGCCCCCAAATCTGACTCAAAATGCCCAAACTGCCTATCTAGACCTCTTTGAATCTATCAAGATTCAACCCTTTACCCTGATCCTGGGTGACTTTAACTACCCAAACATAGACTGGAAGAACTACTCATGCCAGAACACAAATGCCCAGAAATTCCTCAATTTTGTCAATCTAAATGCTTTGTAACAGCTAGTAGATACCCCCACAAGAGGTGATAATATCTTGGACTTGTTATTAACCAACATGAGTAATCACTGAAGTATCCCTGCAGTATCATCCTCCCTTGTAAGATCTGACCATAAAGTGGTCATGTTCGAAGTCATCATCTCCCCCGACCCCCCTCTAGCTAGTGTCAAACAAAAAAAATTCTCCACAGCTGATTACAGCCTCTTGCAGGATGTTATAAACAGCTTCACAGCCCCCTCCCCCACTAGGAACTGACACCAGTATCCAAAATTATACCAAATTACTATACGAACATTTATATAGATGCATGCAATCAGGAATACCTGACAGGACTAAATCGTCCTCCTCAAGGAAGAGTAAACCTGTCTGCTGGACTGCTGCAATAAATAACTCTATAACAAAAGAATAAAAATTGCTGTCCAGGACCAAGAAGGAGGAGGTGCCCAATTGGTAGCAATCTCGCCTTAGTCTACACAAGCAAATAAGAGCACTAGTGAAATCCTCCAAAGCAAACTTTGAGTCCAAATTGGCCACATCTACTAGAGACAGTCATAAGGCCTTCTTCACATATGTCCATAATCTCAAAGGAAGCACCCAGATCTGTTCAGAACTGATGATCAAGAACACCACATATACAAATGCCAAAGATATAGCAAACTTGCTGGCTGACAGATTCAGTGAAAATTTCACCCCTCTGTTCCTCCCATCAGTAAATCAGGACATTCCCAGTATCTGCCCCCCCCCTTCTTATCTCTAGGGATCAGGTCATCACTGCTCTCTCTCTCAAAGGCAAAAAATACAGCCTCCATGGGGCACGATAACATCCCAGGCTGCATCCTACTTGAACTAAGGCAGGAACTTGCAGCACCATTAGGCACCCTATTCAACCAAAGCCTGAGTAGTGGCTTTGTCTCAGCTGAGTGGAGGACAGACACTGTCATCCCTTTACACAAAGGTGGAGCGTCCACTGATCCAGGAAATTATAGACTCATCAGCCTAACTAGCCTGATCTGCAAGGCCATGGAGCAGATTATCATGGACCTCATTAACAAGAACATTGGCAACCTCCAAACACTCGATCCTACACAGTTTGGCTTTGTCAAGGGGAGCTCATGCCTGTTAAATTTGGTTGACTTTTTTGAGACAGTCACCAAAGCCATGGACAAGGGTAGGACAGTGCACACCACCTACCCTGACCTGGCCAAGCCTTCGACACTATTTCCCACTCGGGCATAATAGAAAAACTATCTCAACTAGGCATCAATCTGTATGTTACCAGATGGATAGCTAACTGGCTCACTGATAGAACTCTCCTGGTCAAAATAGGGGAAGCCACCTCAAGCAGTGATCCATATCAAGTGGCATATCCTAGGGCTCAGTCTTGGGGCCTCTGTTATTTGGGATATACTTTTCTGAGGTGCAGGCCAAAAGCAGTGGGCTATAGCTTACCAAGTTTGCAGACGACTGCAAGCTGGGCACTGTCATCAATTCTCCCAGTGATGTGGGCATCCTCCAAGAGGGTCTCACCCAAACAAATGACTGTGCCAGAAACATGGCCTCAAGCTGAATATAAAAAAATGCATCATAATCCCTTTTGTGGAAAGTGATGTCCCCACAAATTATCACATTAATAACAATGTCCTAAGCACGCAGTCAGTCATGGGGGATTTGGGCACCCAGATTGATAACAACCTGACTTTTGACCACCATGTTGCTTCCACTGTATGGAAAGCTTTCTACATGGCCCACCTCATAAGTAAGGGTATTTCATCCAAGGACAAGGAGTTCATAACATCCCTGTATTCTTCCCATATAAGGCCCATTATTGAGTTCAATGCCCATTCGGCATATACCTCGCAAAGCACATGTAGCAGCAGGAGAGACCACAGAGGTTCCTCACCAGGAGAATCCAGGGCCTCAAAAATCTTCCATACACAGATAAGATAAAAGCCCTATCCCTGTACTCTGTTTCATACAGACTCCTCAGAGGTGACATCTGTCTGGCATACAAGGCGATCTCGGACCCCGCCTTGAAAGGACTGCTGCATATCCACAAGTCAAGCTCCACTCGAGTAATCCACACACATGGCCTCAACCTGGTCTGTGATATCAATAGGATTTGTTGGCGGGACAGATTTGTGTCCCAGAGGCTTCCCTATTTATGGAATAGACTTCCTCTCCACATCAAGCAGAGTACATCTTTACACCTTTTTAAGTGCAATCTGGATATCTGGATAGGAAATAGAAAATGCATCCCTGGGATTCCACCCATGTCCCTACTGGACAGGGTCATCAGGTGCTGATTTGTCTATACATGGGCTAAACTCTTGGCTAGGCTTATAAGGGCCTCAGGACCAACAGCCTATTTTATTTTATTTATTTATTTTACATTTGTTTACCGGGAAAGTCCGACTGGACACAGGTCCATTTTTAGAAGAGGCCTGGGGAGAAAAGCTCCAAAAGATACATTACATATGTAAGTTTAGCAAACAATAAGTAAAAATTCAAAAACACATGAGATAATAAAAAATTCAGTGCAGTAGAATCAATGTTCAAACACATACATAGTTTTGTGATAAAAACATACATTGGTAATTGTTACTGACAATAGTTAGTATTTGACTACATGATAAATAGTTCCTGGACCTATACAATAATTATCTACAGTTTTGACATGCTATAAGGTATGATCAGAATAACCTAGTAACTTCCTATGATCTTATGATCATATGATGTGCAGTGTCGTATTATCTGTGCATCGTATGGGGTGTTACTTTTCCTGTTGGTTCAGTTACTAACTGCATCTGGTATTTAAAATAATAGAAAGTAATGTTTTGTTTCTTATTCACTGGTGTGTTCTGTTTTCCTTTTAAATTAAGGTTTCTTATATTGATCTCTCAGTATAGTTAAATGGGTTTTATTGAAGGAAGGATTTCAGTTATGTTGGGATCTAGACCTGTATCTGTAACTTTCTCCTTCATTTAGTGCTTCCAGTGATGGGTTTCCTGTCTATAAATCTATAATGATGGTTAAAAGTCTGTTCCATATGAGATAGGTATGACCAAGGTAGACGTAATAAACTGTTGCCCATTGTAACAGCCAATTACTTCAACAGAGAGATGTGAGATGGGCAGATATTTCTACGCTGTTCATTCCTTCAGTTGATGATTCAACCGATGTCCCAGAAAAGCAGAATTCTCATTTAAGAGAAGGGCTGTGATTTAATTTTTCTTAGCTATGTATTGTTGTGCAACAGTTTATTTTGTATACTTTATAACCACTAGCAGGTCATCTGTTCCTTCAGTTTTGAGCATGATTACCTTTCCAGATTTCCAATAGGCAGGTTATAGTCTTTATGTTAGTCTATTTAATGTTGATATATTTATTTACACTTTCTTCTGTTTTCTAACATAATGTGGTTGTACAGTCTCAACTGTATCGTCTAGACTTGTAGACTATAATGTTATACTTTTGTTACTGTCTTGGAATAGCAGCATAGAAGTTTTCTGTCAGTCTAATGCATTATGACTTCATTTTCTGTGTAAAGATTTTCATATCCTAGCTTCTCATGAACCACAAAAGGTTGCAATCAAAAAATAATAATAAATGACCAAAGAGGCTATTGCCGAGGTGCTAGGGGTTTTGTTAAACTATTTGAGTGGTGGATCCTGGTTTCTTCGGTCATTTATTATTATCTTTAGTGTTTTTTTAGTTACAATCAAGAAAGTCTGCATACAAATAAGATTCTCAGATTGCTGGTCACAGACGTGTCACTTGAACAGCTTTTGTAATACAGGCTTTTCAAAACTTCCATTCCTTTTATTACATTTCATACTGCACATGCTCAATGCAGCAAAACTGGTACTTCGTTTATTTTCCATACGTCTTCATCTCTGTTAAGCATTGATGTGTACTGTCATATTATCCATGCATCGTATGGATTGTCACCTTTTCTCTTGGTTCAGTTACTTATCAAAACTGGTACTTAAAATAATAGAAAGCAACATTCTCTTTCTTATTCAATGCAGTGTTATCTTTTCCTTCTAAATAAAGGTTTCTTATATTTATCTCTTGGTATCCTTGGGTCTATATTAAATTGTCGAAGTTCCACAACTTGGAATCACTAAACATCGACCACTAGTGATCAAAGTTGCAGAATATCGAACAACTTAAAAAAAAAAAAAAAAGGAAAGAAAAGTAAAAGGGTGTAAGCAGGGGGCATGCCCCACTACACCCCACACCCCCCGCTACTTAAATATACTAACTTCGAGATCGCGCTACAGCGTAACAAAGGGAAATCTTCCATTTCCGCACCATACTCCGCTAAAATGCAATCTTGGAGTTGGTATATTTAAGTAGTGAGGGGTGTGGGGGTGCAGAGGGGCTTGCCCCCCTGCTTAAAGCAGTTATTTTTGTGTTTTTTTTTCTTTTTTTTGTGTTTTTATCAGATATTCAATGTTTCAGAACTTTGATCATATGGGGTCGACCATATGGTGTTTAAAGTTCTGAAACTTCAATTTTCTGATATAGACCTGTATCCTTTTATGTCTTTTGCAGTAAAAGCCTTGTGACCTGGACCTTTATCTGTAACCTTGTTCTTCATTTAGTGCCTCTTGCGATGAAGTTCATATCTATAAATCTATAACAACAGGTAAAAAGTATGCTCCTTATCAGGTAGGTGTGTGCAAGATATGCATAGTAAGCTGTTGTCCATTGTATTACCCTCTAAAAGTCAATTATTTGCATAGAGATGCGAGATGGACAGACCTTTCCACGGTGTTCATTCCTTCAGTCATTTGATATAGCAGTTGTCACAGAACAGCCAAATTCAAACTCAAGGTAAGGGCTGTGCTATAATTTGTCTTACTTATGCAATACTTTGCAAAAAAAGTTTATTTTGTATACTTTATAACCACTGGTAGGTCTTCTGTTCTTTCTGTTTTGAGCAATATTACTTTTCCATATTTCAAATAGGCTGGTTATATTCTGGGCCCTTTTTGTAAGCTCTGAGTCTCAAATTCAAGCCATCGTTGTTGGAGAAGGCCTTTCTGCACCCACATGGAAGGAAAGTGCTGTCTGGGTCCCATCTAGTCGAGAGTGATTGGACTAGAGCTCAGAGAGTGCATTCTTATTTGCTTGTTTGAGTTAGAAGAGTTATTTATTGACTTATATAAGCCCTGTGTTTATAGGTTCCTAGGTTAGTAGTTAGCTAACTGCCCTTGTGAGCTATTTTAAGCCTAAGCCTAACCAATTATGCCTTGTGAGACTCAAACCCTGCACGTTGTGTTTGTAAGGCAAACACCTTAACCATTAAGCCACCCTCTGCTTTCTTGTGTGCAGAGCACCATCGTGCACTGCCACGTAGCAGTAGTTACCATTGGTGGTTATAGTAGCAAACATTTTGCTTGTTAAATTTTCTCTTAGCACTTTGCTTGTGGTCCCCAGAAGTTTTTTCTGGTTCAGCACTACTGTCAGATAGAACATGCATAAGTGCGACCTCTCTACCTGACCTTGTAAATTTACCTAACACTATGGATGTACAATTTCCCACAGTTTCTCCAGCCATCTTGGTTGACAAGGGTATTCTGACACAGTGTAGTAACTGCCTCATGCTCACTGACAACCCTCTGTTCCTAGACCACACAGACTCAACATGCGACTTCAACTACTGGGAGCATTACTCTAGCTCCAACACCCTAGCCCAAAGGTTCCTAGAATTTATAACCTCAAATGCTATGGAACAACTTGTTACCACTCCCACAAGAGGGGAAAACATACTGGACCTAATCATCACCAACATGGGGACTCTATGCTCCAGACCAGAAGTGTATCCCTCACTGGTAAGATCAGACCATAAACTAATCTCACTGGATATTCACATCCCGACCCCAACCCCTGCCCAGAAAACCACAGTGAAAAACTTCTCTAAAGCAAATTTCACACTCCTCAAAACCGAGATGGAATCCTTCAAAGCCCCCGGGCCTGTGGAAAATACTGCCCAGACCACAGAATCCTTTATAAATGCATTCTATGAACACCTTCAGGAATGCATGGATCATGCGATCCCAAATAAAACCAAGACCCAATCCTCCAAAGGCAGACGTCCTGTCTGGTGGACCCCAGCCATAAACAAACTATACAATAGAAGGAGGAAGCTACTAAATGATAGAGCAAAATCCCAAAAAGGGAAGGCATCACTGATCAGTATTAACAAAAAACTACGGGCACTCATAAAATTGTCTAAGGCCAGCTTCGAGAGAAAAATTGCACAGGACACTAAGGATAATCACAAGGCTTTCTTTAGTTATGTTAGGAACCTGGGTGGTAATTCCCAGATATGCTCAGAATTAGTCCAAAATGACAAAAAATACACTGAACCCACAGACATTGCCAACATCCTAGCTGACAGGTTCAGCGCAAACTTCTCCCCCCCACCAAAAGGGCAAATATCTATCCCAGCAGAGTGATGCTCCGCTGACATTTCAGATGCTCAGGTAAGACCCGCCCTCTCCAAAGCAAAAACACAGCATCAATGGGACCAGACGGTGTCCCGGCTGCCCTACATGAACTCCAAGAAGAGTTAAACCCAAACATAAAACTACTGTTCAATCTCAGCCTTACTACAGGATATGTGCCCAAAGAGTGGCGTGCAGCAACAGTGGTCCCTCTCCATAAAGGTGGTGCCTCAACGGATCCTGGAAACTATCGCCCCATAAGCCTGACTAGCTTGGTCTGCAAAGCTATGGAAAGGATCATCATGGACCTCATAAATAAAGATATTGGGGACCTACAGACACTGGATCCTACCCAGTTCGGCTTTGTTAAGGGCAGATCCTGCCTCTTAAACCTGGTTGATTTCTTTGAAACAGTCACCAAGGCCATTGATGAGGGGAAGGTGGTCCACACAGCCTACCTGGACCTCGCAAAAGCCTTCGATACAATACCTTATTCGGGCATTATAGATAAGCTCACCAGCTTAAATATAAACCCCTATGTCACTAGATGGATTGCAAACTGGCTCAAGGACAGAACCCACATGGTTAGAATTGCTGGAGCCATGTCAGACTCCAAACCAGTTACAAGTGGTGTCCCACAAGGCTCAGTCCTGGGACCTCTCTTGTTCGGTATATATTTCTCGAAGGTATAGGCCAACATGGAAGGACTGTGGCTGACCAAGTTTGCAGATGACTGCAAACTGGGCACCATAATCAACTCTCCAGCCGACACAAGCATCCTCCAAAAGGGCCTCATAGAAACAGACAACTGGTGCCAGAGCCATGGCCTCAAGCTAAATGCCAAAAAGTGTATAGTAATCCCCTTTGGCAAAAACAAAGTGCCCACAAATTACCACATAGGTGGTAATCCATTAAGTACAGAAGAAGTAATTAGGGACCTGGGGACACAAGTTGATAGCAATCTCTCATTTGACAACCACGTGGCCAAAGTGGTTAAAACATTTTATATAGCTCTCCTAATCATGAAGGGATTCACATCTAGATCAGGGGAGGTCATTGTGCCTCTTTACTCATCCCTCATCAGGCCCATAATTGAGTACAATGCCCCTTTTGGGATGTACCTTACCAGACACCTGCAGCAACTGGAAAGAAACC